>NC_062544.1:249459552-249762583 GCF_016906955.1 Phacochoerus africanus | reverse complement strand
TGTTGGTTTTTTGACTGTTGTATAAATTGTTTGCATATTTTAGAGATTAAGCCCTTGTCAGTTGTATCATTTGAAACTATTTTCTCCCATTCTATAAGTTGTCTTTTTTTTTTTTTAATGGCTTCCTTTGCTGCAGAATAGTTGTCAGTTTGATTAGGTCCCATTGGTTTATTTTTGCTTATATTTCTGTTGCTTTGGGAGACTGACCTGAGAAAACATTTGTAAGGTTGATGTCAGAGAATATTTTGCCTATATTCTCTTTTAGGAGTTTAATGGTGTCTTGTCTAAGTCTTTCAGCCATTTTGAGTTTATTTTTGTGCATGGTGTAAAGGTGTGTTCTAGTTTCATTGATTTGCATGTACCTGTCCAGGTTTCCCAGAAATTCTTGCTGAATAGACTGTCTTTTCCCCATTTTATGTTCTTGCCTCCTTTGTCAAAGATTAGTTGACCATGGGTGTCAGGGTTTATTTCTGGGTTCTCTATTCTGTTCCATTGGTCTGTCTGTCTGTTTTGATACCAGTACCACACTGTTTTGATGACTGTGGCTTTGTAATATTTTTTAAAGTCTTGGGAGAGTTATGCCTCCTGCTTGGTTTTTGTTTCTCAGGATTGCTTTGGCAATTCTGTGTCTTTTGTGGTTCCATATACATTTTTGGATTTTTTGTTCTAGTTCTGTGAAAAATGTCATGGGTAATTTGATAGGGATTGCATTGAATCTGTAGATTGCTTTGGGTAGTATGGCCATTTATACTGCAGAAATACAAAAAAAAATATGAGAATACTATGAACAATTATATGCCAACAAATTTGGCAATCTGGAAGAAATGGACAACTTTCTAGAATCTTACAGCTTGCCAAAACTGAATCATGAAGAAATAGATCAACTGAACAGAACAATCACTAGAAATGAAATTGAATATATCATAAAACCACTCCCTACAAATAAAAATCTAGAACCAGATGGCTTCACAAGCGAATTCTACCAAACATGCAAAGAGGAACTGGTGCCCATCTTCCTCAAACATTTTCAAAAGGTTGAAGAAGGCGCACTCCCAAAGACATTCTATTATGCTACCATCACCCTAATTCCAAAACCAGACAAAGATGCCACCAAAAAAGAAAATTATAGGCCAATATCTTTGATGAATATACACACAAAAATTCTCAACAAAATTTTAGCCAACCAAATCCAGCAACACATCAACAAGATCGTACACCATGACTAGGTAGGATTCATCCCAGGTTCACAAGGATAGTTCAATATATGCAAATCAATCAATGTCATACACCACATTAACAAAAGAACAGTCAAAAACCATATGATGATCTCAATAGATGCAGAAAAAGCATTTGACAATGTCCAACATCCATTTGTGATTAAAAACTCTCACCAAAGTGGGTATAGAGGGAACATTCCTTAACATAATCAAAGCCATTTATGACAAACCCACAGCAAATATAATACTCAATGGAGAAAAGCTGAAAACCTTCCCACTAAAATCTGGAACAAGACAAGAATGCCCACTCTTACCACTGCTATTCAACATAGGATTAGAAGTCCTAGCCACAGCAATCAGACAAACAAAAGAAATAAAAGGCATCCAAATAGGAAGAGAAGAGATAAAACTGTCACTGTATGCAGATGACATGATACTGTATATAGAAAACCTCAAAGACTCAACCCAAAACTACTTGAACTGCTCAACAAATTCAGCAAAGTAGCAGGATATAAGATTGACATTCAGAAATCAGTCTCATTTCTGCATACTAACAATGCAACTTTAGAAAAGGAATACAGAAATACAATACCTTTTAAAATTGCACCCCTAAAAATCAAATACCTGGGAATACACTGACCAAGGAGGTAAAGAACCTATATGCCGAGAACTAGAAAACATTAATCAAGGAAGTTAAAGAAGATGTAAAGAAATGGAAAGATATTCCATGATTTTTTAAATTAGAATTCACTACTTAATTTTTTTACTTACCAAGACAGAAAAATTCCTAAATGTCTAATATTGTCTGTTTCTACCTCTATGAGACTGTTAAGTGCACTACAGGATGGAAATGGAGAGAAGATGTTAAATATCTGATATGATATACTCCCTGTCCTAATACTAAGAGTCTGTTCAAATACCTCATGCATTTCAACATATAAGACAGGGAAAAAATTCCTAAAAGTAATGATGAAATTGTTTATATAACCTATGTAAAGATTTAAATGCATTTTTAGTTCAAACAGATTTAGTTTTTACATCAGACTTTAAAATCATAAATAATTGTGTTAATAAAATCATATCATTTGTCTAGTAATCTCAGCCAGTTTATTAACTACAATAAGGTGATAGCAATGGAACCTTATTTCAGAATGATACTGCAAAACAAAAAGAACATATTTTTTTAAGTATCAGAAATCAACCACTATCAGATGATCTATAACCAGAATAATAATGACCAACTTTGCAAAATTTAGAAATGGTTCCTGTTGCCTTGGTTGCAGCCCATTAATAGTGATGCTTTCAGCTAAGAATTCTTGAGGTGCTTACCCCAACTCCTACTGTTTTTAGGGGCCCCTATAGACATTTTCTCCACTGGGGCCAGTGCTGTGGTTGGACCAGTCCTTGTTATTAATATGATTTTAGGTTGCACCTCAGCAAGAAACTGGTGAGGTCACAGATAGAAAGAGAGCACAGGGACCTAGGGCTCTGTCTTTATTAGTGTTCAAAGTTGGGGTTTAAGAGTTGTGTAGGTTAACTCTTTATTGGTAAATTTAAAGCATTGGAGTGGTAATTAGGGCACAGGAAGGGAGGAGTTAGGTTACTCAAAGTGATTAATTGTCTGAGTTACCCAGGACTTTCTGAAAAAACAAAAACAAATGAACAAATAAGAAAACTTCACAGGTTGGGCAGCCTATTTCCTTATCTGCTTTTTTTTTTTTTTTGCTACAGCTGACAATATGTTTATTCAAAATGTTCAAGCTAGATGTCTTTTGATATGGATAAATCTGCAATCATAATCTCAATGTCAATGTGTTCCCTTAAGGTACAGTGGATTAAGGATCCAGCACTGTCGTTGCATTAGCTCAGGTCAAGGCTATGGTGTGGGTTTGATCCCTACCCAGAGAACTTCCACATACCATGGATGTGGCCAAAAAAAAAATCAATGTCAAGCACTAACCTAATTTCAGTTTTCACAATTAAATTACAAATTAGTTTATATGTTTAAAATGGAACATGAAGTGAAATATTTTAAATTGAACTCATGTAAAATAGAATTAATTTTAGAATACATCTAAAGTATAGATCAAGTCCAGAATTAAAGGCCCATGATTTTTACCCCATATGCTGCCATTGTAGTTTTAAAATCATGTGAATTATAAAACTTAACTATTTAAATGTAAATGAATTCAAGGAATTTTTGACCACTTAGTATACTCCTCAAATATTATTGTTGGAAAGATCTACCTTCTCTAAAGATTTCTTGAAGCAATTTTAGTGATTTGTAGAAAAAAATTCATATACGCAAAATTAAATTATATCAAATGAAAATAAGCCATTGAAGTATTTATTTTGTGCCATTGTAGAGAAGTTGAGATGGATTTTTTTTACATTCTATTCATATTTAATGTAAGCATTTTTAGTGAACTACAAATGCCTAAAATGTTGATTATGAAATAATATTTTTATATGCAGATTCCTTTATTTCAGTAGTTGCTTCATTTCTCTGGCTTCAAAATACAATAATCAAGTAAAATAAACACAAAATGCATATATGTGCACATCAAACCACTGTCTGAAGCATCTATTTGATTAAGTCAGGTTAAAAAGCAATAATGATCTGGACCATGCTTCTAATCTCCATTTCCTTTATGTCAAAAGAAAATCTAGTCTATCTGTATTTTATTTTTATTTGGTTTCATTAATATATTCCAACCTCCCCTTTTTGACATAGATACTTAAAAAATAGAATACAAAGAGATAAAGAAACATTTATCAGAAGAAAAGAAAAAGAATGCCAGTACTAAGAATGAATGGATTAAATCATTATAGCTCTGAGTTAGTCACAATAAATGCATTCAAACAGAGCATTTACAATGGTAAAATATATTATCTTGACACAGTTAAATCCCAAAGTGTGCAAATCAAGAAGTTCTTTATGAGCTTGTATTATGAGTGTTTAGCTATTAAAAATGTTTCTGGTTTTATTGGTGGTAATAAAACATAATTTGCATGGTCTTGTAAGCTTTTAAAAATTGTGTCAATATGTTGAGCTTTTTTTCACTTGACAAAAATTAAGTAATAATTCAGTCTCCAGATGGTCTATATAGAGGGACCAGCTTATCTGCAAAAAGACAGGTTTCCACATAAATGTAAGTGTAGCTAAATTTCCACTAGTCTTATTAGAAACAATTACTGTGTGAAGTTGACTCTTTCAAAATTAAATATGTGAAACATAGTTTATAATGGAAATAGGATATTAAAAATGCTTCTCACTTGGAAAGAACAAGTACAACATATGCTGTATAGTTGGAGGCACTCTCAACCTCGATACAAGTACCATATTGTTAATTCTAAAGGGAGTGGCTACAGGCTGGACATGGGTAGGAACGCTGACTGGAAGTCCTGGTCTTTTAGTCAGCTATGGACTCATACTCTGGAATAATGGTAATGTTTCAGATTAGGTTATCCCAAGACAGCATAGAATGCTAAAGCTATTATTTCTATCCTAATAGATCTTATTTGGAATCAGATCATTTGATATACAGAACAATTTTTAAAACTTAATGGAGCATTTGCCTCTGACTTGTAAGAAGCTGAATCTGGACAAGTTTGAAATCTTTAAATATTTACCTATTTCTTTCTGGCATTTGGACATATTTGAAGAAAACCAGTATTCCTATTTTCTTTCCCATACCGCCAATTAAGGGAAGCAGAGCACTTATGCTCTATTCTATTTTCTAAGGGCATTCTTGTGGCTTGTGCAATTTAAAACATCAGACATTTTTAGGAGTTTCATTTTAAGCTTATTTATTTCTTTGGCTTAGATCAATTTAAACAGAAATCTTTGATCTTTGTTCCATTAGTTTATATTTCTTTTAAGTAAACAGTTCTAATATTGTTTCTACTTCTATAAATGTAGCAGTGTCTTAATTGATTTTATGGTAATAATACTGGATTTAATATAATCTAATAATGTATACATTTCCTGCAACTCCACCTCTGAGGTAGAAAAGAAAATGTTCCCTAGTAGACTATATGCCATTTTCTTGAATTCATTTTTATATAACATGCATACACATACATTTATTAGTTTTATATTTTCCATAATTATTATATTCCAGAAAGCACATCACTTATCAAATATTGAGACTAAATGAGTTACTTATTATTAGGAGAATAATCTGTTTTATATTTTAAAAGCTTGGCCTGGATAGATGAATAAATGTATTTCCAGAACATCTCTGAAATTATTTTAAAAATCATTAATAAACTAAACTGGTTGTATCTTTTTTACTAACCAATGAATTAAATTTATGAGCTGTGCCTTTGAAGCTGAAAGATTGCTGGCATTGCCCTTGCTTCTTTGACACTCCACATGAAACACAGTTAATAACCTCCTGTGTAAGCTTGGAGAAACACTGAATTGATACTAATTATACCAACTTTGGGATAGAAGGTGACCTTGACTTCAGCTGGAACTTTCTGCCAGGACAGTAAATAAGTGTAAGCCACAAAGCATGACTTCTGAGAAGGGTCTAATACAATCTATTAAATTTAAGTTTGTGGAATTGCAATAAGTACTGGGATAATTGTAATATTTTAAAACATCTCTTGCTTCAATAATACAGTAGTTTCTTATTTCTCTAGATTTCAATAATTTCCCATTAGTTTTCTTCACTCCTTCAAATTAAGCTGTGACCAGAAAATTAAAAGCCACTTGATACAAAGTGTATATAAGGTGATTGCATGGTGAAGAGACAGATTTTTCTCAAATGGCTTCTCAAATAAGTATATAATATTTATACAATTTTAGTATCAGAAGTGTTTATGCTAAAGCTGTAATAACAATGACCACCCTTTTTTTTTTTTTCTTTTTAGGGTCGCACCTGTGGCATATGGACGTTTCCAGGCTAGGGTTCCAATCTGAGCTGCAGCTGTCAGTCTACACCACAGCAAGCAGGGATCTGAACCACATCTGCAACCTACACCATACTCACGGCAATGCCAGATTCTTTAGCACACTGAGTGAGGCCAGGGATTGAACCGGCATCCTAGTGGATATTATTTGGGTTCATTACTGCTGTGCCATGATAGAAACTCCAACACTGGCTCTTAAACAAAGAAAAGTATTTATAAAATTATTAAGAAAAATGTCTAAGAAAAAACAATTGTCCCAGTAGTTATGCAAGTGTAAACTATTTCTGGAAAACCCGTCAAGACCAATGATGTGTAGCATTTTCACAGCTAAAAAAGTGAATTCATAGTGATACAAAGGAATCAATAAAGTCTCTATAAATGCTAACAGGTGAGTAAGAACAGAAATTAGTCTTTCTTCACCAATATTGTTTAAAGAACAACATTAGTATAAAGGAAATTCTGTTCAAAGTGTTCAAGATAATAAATGGAAATACCTACTTTAAGACCAGTTATTTTTCACTTTAGGAAAAAAGAGATGAATTCAAACATTTCCAGGGCTATTTTATTTAACCCACTAGTAATCAAAGATTGCCAATCAATTAAAGTTTAAATAGGAAAGGAAAAAGCAACTTTGAACCAACATGGGGAATTGCAGTAGATTCACCGAGAGGCATATTTTTTCATAAGCATTTGAACTGGTTTTGATGTCTGAAACCCAAGTTTCATAGTAAAGAAGCACAGTGCTCTTCTAGGGTAGTATGTGTTAAACTGGGCAAATTACAGTGATCTAAATGCATTTTTTTTCCTTTTTCCTTGAAGTTATGTTCCCTAAATATTGATTATAAGATCATTATTTTTTACTAGTTTACATAGTATGTGACTCTGGATATCTGCAGGGACTGATAGCAATCTCAAAAGCATGTACCTAAAGAGTGTTTAATGAGGACATTTTAACAGAAGTATAGGAAGAGTTTGGGGAACTAATAAGGGGAAAGCACATTGAACTCATAATGGCAAAATGCTGTTGCCAGCACTGGGCCTGAAGAGCCAAAGAAAGTGAACAGGGTGATGCTAGTCAGAGAAGATCTAGAGCCAGAAAAACTGAAGTTTGAAAAGAACAGCAGACAAAGGACACAGTCTGTATCCTAGCTGCAACCAGGTGGGGACTTTAGGGGAGGAGGGACAAATTATAGACCTCTATCTTCTCCTGCCTTCCAATAACTTTTCATTAACCGAATCCTTCTAAAAATCAAAAATTAAGTAACCTGAGTGTAGCATTGCAGCGAGGTCAGATTCCCAGAGCACAGATGAAAGGAAAAAAAAAAATGGAGAGTGGATTTGGGGACCAAAGGGAGGATGAAAAGTGGAAACATACATTTAATTAATTAATTTATTAATTAATTAATTTATTTATTTATTAGGGCTGCACCTGCACTATATGAAAGTTCTCTGGCTAGGGCTCAAATCAGAGCTAAAGCTTCTGGCCGACACCATAGCTACAGCAACACAGGATCTGAGCCCTATACTGCAGCTTGTAGCAATGCCAAATCCTTAACCCAGTGAACAAGGCCAGGAATCAAACCTAACCTGCATCCTCATGGATACTAGTGGGGTTCTTAACCCACTAAGCCGTAATGGGAACTCCAACACATGTGTTTAGAACATCATCTGATTTGCTTAGAATGTATTATCTAATTTGTTCACTCAGGGCAATGAAACGCCAGATTTTATTTTACATTTAGATTATACTCTTAGACATGCATATTACAGTTATACAATAGAAAACTAGAATGGACCTAGTAATGTTGTAAAATGGCAGCCCACCCAATTCACTTTAATATGTAATTTCCCTTTCTAGGCTAAAGTTGGAAACAGACAAGCACTCTAAACCTCTAAATGGTAGAGGGTAGATTTTGAAGCTTAGTAGGACTGGCTTTTTTATTAGACACGAAGATATAGACAGATAGATAGATATAGATTTGTAGCATTTAAATAACCTACTTTCCCAAGAGAAAATCATTTTGCATCTTTTTTTTTTGGTCTTTTCTAGGGCCGCTCCCACGGTGTATGGAGGTTCCCAGGCTAGGGGTCTAATCAGAGCCTTAGCCACTGGCCTACGCCAGAGCCACAGCAATGCGGGATCCGAGCCATGTCTGCAACCTACACCACAGCTCACGGCAACGCAGGATCTTCAACCCACCGAGCAAGGCCAGGGATCGAACCTGCAACCTCATGGTTCCTAGTCGGATTTGTTAACCCCTGTGCCATGACGGGAACTCCTCATTTTGCATCTTGATGGGAAGAATACCCTTCTAATTTATTGAGTAGTGAGAGAGTTCTCATTTAAAAATATTCTCAGATGTATTTGTTTGGATCCAAACTGTTGCTTTTAATTGAACTAAATGCTTTGGAAATATTAGTTGCAGGGGAGGCAGAAGGAAGCTCTGAAAATGAGCTGGCCATGAATTAATTATAAATTATAAATAGATCTATGCCTTATTAACTTCCTGTTTAAGGTATTTCAGTGTCACCTAGACAAATAATGTTCAATTCTTAGATAATAGCTGTTCAGAATATAAAATCATTTTCCTGAGAAAAGACTTTAGAAAGAGCAATCACACTCTTTAATATGTAATATTGTATATCTGTCTTTGATGTCTTTAAAGTATGTGTACATTTTTAATTCAGTTAAGTTGGTAGATTGGAAAATAAAAACAATTCAGCTTGTTTTCACTCTCAAGTATACCTGTTTGCCTGTGCTGCAGCTTGTGTTCCTTGGCATTTTACCACTGACAGGCTAGAAAGTTTTGTTCAGAGTAGAATATTGAAATAGTGTTTTTTTTTTTTTGAGAAGTAAGAATGGCAGTCTATTTTTTCTGGTGTTTCTAGGTATTCTCTCACTTAATTCTGAGAGAGAGCCAGAAACTGAACAACACTGCATCTCAAAATGCTGCTTTAGGGAACCAAAAAGAATGCTTTGTATTCTTTTCTCTTACTCCTCCAGGTTAAGTCCAGATATAGTCATCTTAATTCCAAGTTGAAGGAAAAGAATATGAAAATGAGAAAGAAGTTCAAGGGCTCATTTTAATAATTCATATTCATATTTCTAATTTTTTGGAAATTAGGATTTCCAAAATCAATGTAGGATTTTTCCTTGATAGTATATCCATGTAAGACTTTTTTTTGTAATGGCCACACACACAGCATATGGGAGTTCTCAGTCCAGAAACTGAGTCTGAGCTGCAGCTTTAACCTACGCCACAGCTGCAGCAATGCAAGATTCTTTAAACAACTGTGTCAGCTGGGGATGGAACCCACACCTCCACAGCAACCCAAGCCACTGCAGTTCAATTCTTAACCAACTGTACCAGAGCAGGAACTCCCTCAATGTGGAGTTTTAAAATAACATTTAAAATGAAATCATTCTTTACTAAAACCTAAGAATTCTATACAATTTATAGGTATATTTGATTCGCAAGTTAACAAAATATGTCATATCATTGGAATAAGCATGAGATAATTAAAGTAATTGGGGACAGGATATTTTTGTGTTGTCCTGATTTGGCCTCTGAACATGTTACCTCAGGCAAATAAATTAATTTCTATTTACCCCGTTGGGCTATGTGAATTCCAAGGTGTTTCTCAATTTTGAGTCCTCTACCAGGATTTCAGGGACTAGTATAATTGCTGATATTTTTTACTCAGAACTTGTAGATAAAACCACTTTTCCATTTGAAATAGCTTCAATAATTTCCTTAACAGAATTCTACACTTTCAACTCATTTATATTTGAATGTTCTGAAAAGCTAAACAAATAAAATGATTTATTAGACTCTAACCACAATATTTGGCCTTTGGTCACTGTCTCCCAGCCATGTGCCCATCTCTTCTCCCATCACTTTCATTTGCATATGCTAGTATTTCCTCCTACAAACCTTTATATATCTGAACATTATTCTGTCTATAAAACTTCCAACCTCACATTATGGTTGAAAAAAAAAAAATACTGAGTTCCAGCTGGGTTATCCATAAAACTAATGGATATGGTCTGTTTCCAGTTCTTCAACTGAGTCCAGGTCTCTCCCAATTAACCAATTTATAGCCAAAATTCACAGCTTAAACAAACCTTCTGAACTGTTGCCTGTTGAAATTTAAGACATCCATTTTGATTGAATTAAAATGATTATTGACAAATGGAGAAGGTTCGATTTCCCATTGTGGCTCAGTGGTAACGAACCTGACTAGGATCCATGAGGATGCAGGTTTGAAACCTGGCCTCACTCAGTGGGTTAAAGAATCCAGTGTTGCTGTGAGCTGCAGTGTTGCTTACAGAGGCAGCTTGTGGCTCTGATATGGTGTTGCTGGGGCTGTGGCATAGGCCGGCAGCTGTAGCTCCGATTTGACCGTAGCTTGGGAACCTCCATATGCTATACTTGCAGCCCTAAAAAGCGAAAGTAAAAAGAAAAAAGAAAAATGGTGAAGATCATGGCTTCTGGACTCTTTTTTTTTTACTTTGCCATGCATTAGCTTTATGGCTTACTTTAAGCTCTCTTTGCCTCTGTGTCCTGATCTAAAAAGTGCAAAAAATAATAATAGTATCAATCATAATTTTTTAAAATTAAATATATTTGTGAACATAACTTCTTTAAAAAGTCCTTGTTCCTAACAAATAATGTGTTAGTTTCCTTATAATAATTATTAGCAAGTTTCTTAAAATTAATCAACCGGATAGTATAGGATAAAAATCAATGCACATGGTGAATAGCAATGAGACTAACTCACCGTTCCTAGATGAAGGATATAATGTACGGATCATTTGTTAAATCATATAGATAAATTATCCTTTAACTCATCCTCCAAAATCTAAAACTTAAGAATTTCTGTCGTGTGGTTTAATGTGGGTGAGATAAAGATCTTCCTGGTGGCATGGGATCCGACATTGTCACAGCTATGGTAGAGATTTGATCCCTGGCCCAGGAACTTCCATGTGCTGTGGAAAAATAAAAAAAATAAAGTAAAATAAAACAGATTCCCATTGTGATTCCTTATTATTTAGTTCAACCGGATCAATTATCAAATAAATCAGAAACATAATTTTTAAACAAAAGTAATTTATAATTAATTTTCTGCCCAAATATTAATAGGCACTTAAATGGTCCTCAAAAGCAGAAATATCTAGTTTGAATCCCAGGTTCATGATAATCAAGTTATATTTAAGGTCCAAATTCCTCATCTCTAAAATTGTCCTATTAATTTACTTATAGTGTTATTTTAAGCATCAAAATAAGTATTCCTTTTCTGTTATTGTTATAAGTAGGGATGATAATAAATATGGGAGGGTATTTTATTACAATATATATTGAAGTTATATACCATTAATCATTTGTAAAATTTGGGCTTGTTAATTTCAGATGACACCATTTTCATGTTAAAACATTTCATTATCATTAATTAGTGCAACTTAATATCATCTTTGATATGTCAACCTAATGAAGCCACTTAGCTTAAAACAACCCATTAATAAATTCAGTTGATTAAAATATACTTAAAGTCCTCCAGTAAATTAAAGAACTATAAAATGTTTGAGAAATTACCTGAATACATTCAAAATTTTATGACATTTCACATTGATTAGTTAAATTTCAAATTTTTTTAATCCTCTTACTAATTAAAAACATTTTTCTGTATTTCTAATTTGCATCCCTGGGATAAATCCCACTTGATCATGTTGTATGATCCTTTAAGGTATTGTTGGATTCAGTTTGCTAGTATTTTTTTAAGGATTTTTGAATCTATGTACATCAGTGAAATTGGCCTGTAATTTTCTTTTGTGTGTTGTGGTATCTTTGTCTGGTTTTGGTATCAGGGTGATTGTGGCCTCATATAATGAGCTTGGGAGTGTTCTTTCCTCAGCAATTTTTTGAAATAATTTCGGAAGTATAGGTGTTAGGTCTTTAAAAGTTTGATAGAATTCTCCTGTGAAGCCATCTGGTCTTGGACTTTAGTTTGTTGGAAGTTTTTTAATCACAGTTTCAATTTCAGTACTTGTGATTGGTTCATTCATCTTTTCTATGTGATCTTGGTTTAGTCTTGGAAGATTGTACTTTTCTAAGAATTGTTCATTTCTTCTAGGTTTTCCATTTTATTGGTATAAAGTTTCTTGTAGTAGTCTCTTATGATCCTTTGTATTTCTGTGATGTCCATTGTAATTCTCCTTTTTTCATTTCTAATTTTATTGATTTGAGTCTTGTCTCTTTTTTTCTTGAGTCTGGCTAAAGGTTTATCAATTTTGTTGATATTTTCAAAGGACCAGCTTTTACATGCATCGATCTTTTCTATGGTTTTCTTCATTTCTATTTCATTTATTCCTCCTCTGATATTTATGATTTCTTTCCTTCTACTAACTTTAGGTCTTGTATGTTCTCTCTCTAGTTGTTTTAAGATGTAAAGTTAAGTTGTTTATTTGAGCTTTTTCTTGTTTCCTGAGGTTGGCTTGTATTGCTATAAACTTCCCTCTTAGAACTGCTTTTGTTGCATCCCATAGGTTTTGTACTATTGTATCTTTATTGTCATTTGCTTCTAGATATGTTTTATTTTCCTCTTTGATTTCTTCAGTGATCCATTGGTTGTTCAGTAGCATGTTGTTTAGTCACCACATGTTTGTGTTTTTTGCAGTTTTTTTTCTTGTTGTTGGATTTCCAGCCATAAGCATTGTGGTTGGAAAAGATACTTAATATGATTTCAATTTTCTTAAAGTTACTAAAGCTTGATTTGTGGCCTAGAATATGATCAATCTTTGAGAATGTTCCATGTGCACTTGAGAGAAATGTGTATTCTGCTGCTTTTGTGTGAAATGTCATATAAATATCTAATAAGTCCATCTGGTCTAATGATTCATTTAGGGCCTGTATTTCCTTTTTGATTTTCTGTCTGGATGATCTGTCCATTACTGTAAGTGGGGTGTCAAAGTCCTGTGCTATTATTGTGTTATTGTCAATTTCTCCTTTTAAGGTTGTTAGCAGTTGCCTTATATATTGAGGTGATCCTGTGTTGGGTGCATATATATTTACAATTGTTATATCTTCTTCTCGGATTGATTCTTTGATCATTATGTCATGTCCTTCTTTGTCTCTTATAATATGCTTTATTTTAAGGTCTATTTTGTCTCATATGAGTATTGCAACTCCAGCTTTCTTGTGATTCCTGTTTGCCTGGAATATTTTCTTCCATCCTCTCACTTTCAATTTGTATGTGTCCCTAGAAATGAAGTGGGTCCCTCGAAGACAGCATATGTATGGATTTTGCTTTTGTATCCATTCAGCCAGTCTATATCTTTTGGTTGGGGCATTTAGTCCATTTACATTTAAGGTAATTATTGATATGTATGTTCTTATTGACATTTTATTAACTGTTTGGGACTTTTTTTGTTGCTCTTTTTTTCTTCCCTTCTCTTGTTTTTTCCTCTTGTGGTTTGATGACTATCTTTAATATTGTATTTGAGTTGATTTTTCTTATTTATGTGTGTATAATTTGTAGATTTTTGGTTTTCAGTTACCCTGAAGTTTTGATATAGGAGTCTATATGTATGTATATGATTGCTTTAAGTTGTTGGTCTCTAGTGTCCTGCATCTGTACCCTCCTCTTCTCACAATTTCTGATTTTGGTAACATATTTGTGGATGATTTCCTACCTTTACTGTATATATGCCTGTACTGATGAGCCTTGTTGTTTGTAGTATTTTTGTTTCTAGTTATGGCCCTTTTTTTTCTGCCTGGAGTACTTCCTTTACTATTTATTGAAAAGCTGGTTTAGTGTTGCTGAATTCTCTTAGCTTTTGCTTATCTGTAAAGTTTTTGATTTCTCCTTCAAATCTGAATGAGAGCTTGCTGGATAGAATAATCTTTGTTGGGCGTTTTTTCCTTTCTTCACTTTAAGTATATCATGCCTCTCCCTCTTCAGGCTCTAGCTTTTTCTACAGACATCCATTCTATGTTTTTTGATTGGAGCATTCAGTACATTGACATTTAAGGTAATTATTGATACATATGTATTTATTGACATTTTAAACCTTGTTTTCCAGTTGAATCTATGCTCTTCTTTGTTCTATTATTTTTCTTCTTGTGATTTGATGATTTCCTTTTGTTTTATTCTGGTATCCCCCTATTTTTGGTTTTTGTGAATCTATTGTACATTTTTGATTTGTGGTTGCTCTATTATTCAAGTAATCCCTTCCCATTAAAAAAAAAAGAGTGTACATTTTCTTACTCTCATTTCCCACATTTAATGATTTTTCTCTCCTTTTTTACATCTTCATTTTTATCATTTTTGTGTTCCTTGTGTTGATCATTGTTTCACAAAGTTGTTTTTTTTTTCTTTTTGATCTCTATACTGGCTTATATAAGTGATTTACTTTCTAGTTGTGATTTCCTTCTTCCTATATCTTCTAGCTTCTTTTCTATTTAGAGAGCATCTTTCAATATTTCTTGTAGTATAGCTTTGGTATTTCTGTATTCTTTTACTTTTTACTTGTCTGAGAAAAATTTTTACCCCTCCTTATGTTTTAAATGATAATCTTGCTGGGTAGAATATTCTAGGGTGCAGCTTTTTTTTAACTTTCAAGACTTTGAATATATTTTTGCCACTTCCTTCTTGTCTGCCAGGATTTTGTAAAGAAATCAGCGGATAATTTTTGCAAAAACTAATTATTTTGAATCATTTTTTTTCTTCACAATAATCCATCATAAGTAATATTTTCTTTTTTTTTGTCTTTTTATTTATTTATTTTTCTTTTACAGCTGCACCCACAGCACATGGAGGTTCCCAGGCTAGCGGTCAAATAGGAGCTGTAGATGCTGGCCTGCACCACAGCCACAGCAACACAGGATCTGACCCGTGTCTGTGACCTATACCACAGCTCACAGCAATGCTGGATCCTTAGCCCACTGAGCAAGGCTAGGGATAAAACTTGCATCCTCTTGGATACTAGTCAGATTTGTTTCTGCTGAGCCACTAGAGGAACTCCATAGATACTGATACCACTGATACTGATACTACTAGACATAGATACTGATTGACAGTTTCTAATTTTATATGTAGCTCAAATTACATAGAAAGAGGAAATGGAGGAAAGAGAGTTTTAAATATTATAATATCTTATTCATATGAAAAATCTTAATACTATAAAACAGAATTAAGAGGAATCAAAATCTGAGAGTTTAATTTTTTTTCAAACAATGCCAGTAAGAATAAATGACTATTCAACCTGAAAGTGACTTTCATGGTTAATAGTCTCCACTTTTTCATTTTACTGTTGCACACATAGATAGTTTCAAACTTACTACTAAAATTTTTAAGCAGGCACTTCTATTCACTAACCTGTACCTCCTTTCAAATAGTACAACAGTTAATTTAGAAAATTTAATCAAGGAAAACAACATGTTAGCTCTAAATATTTTTGTTGATATACCTGTACCCATACATGTGCAGAAGTCTTGTTAATATTCTTTTACAAATACATAGATAACAGACTAGATCTGGTTAAGACCTCATTGTTATAACATTTTCTGAGATAAAATTCTTCCTCACAAAATTTAGCAAATACATTTTATACGTTATTTTCTATACATCCTTGATCTAACCCCGATAGGAACTTCACTCTTAAATCTGAAAAAAACAAAAACAAACAAACAAAAACAAAAACAAAAAAAAACACACAGTAAAGGGAGTAATTATTTTACTGATTTCCTTAAAGATCTAGTTTTAGCAATCTGTTAACTAAGTTTTAAAACAAGATAAATGATTTCCTCTGAAAATCTTGTCCTTATACTTGTTGATCATTCCTACTATTTTTAATAACTTTCTCTCCTACCCCATTCTACCCATGACAGGCTCATCTTATTATCAGTGTGGAACCATAATTATTTTCTCTTCCTTCCATAAAAAACCTCTCTAGAATATATCCAAGGTCAGTGTTGTCACTGTCTTTTATCAGCATAGTTTGGCTTTAAAATGAAAGTGTTTTGTTTAAATTAAACCTGAATGTTAAAGTGTTTGAAAATTAAAAGGAGTTTGATCAATGAAACACAAAGAAGATAAAACAACATAAACTTGAATAAAGAATTAATTTAAGCCTCCAGAATCATCTCTCAATGAAAGCTCATTGTATTATTTAATGAGCTTATATATAATACAATTGTATTATAATACAATGAAAGTTCATTTATTATAGCTACAACTTAATTTTGTTATTAGAGCCATTAAATTTAATATCCTCTTGATTATATATCCATAATCTATAAACTGGGAGTCATAATTGTAAATATGGGAACTGTTTACATATTGTAAAATTCTGCAAATATATTTTTCTCATCACTATTCTACTTTTCTAACCTTTTCTCAAACTGCTGCTGGTCAGGAATTAATTATTATTTTTAATTAGAAAAATAAAAACATTAATGTTCTAAGAAAATATTAAAATATAATGATTTCTTTTAAAAAATGGGATATTTTAAAATTTTAGTCAATTGAACTTTTACCTCCATAGTATTTAGTTAAGTCATTTATATAATGTTGTGTTGATGATATAATAATGTAAAATGCAGAGAAGTTGATGTTTTCACATTCCTTAAGCAATACATCATTAGTTCTTTCCTTGTCTAAAAATAGTCATCAAATTTCAAGGTCTGGACTTTATTTTGGTTAGTAGGAAAATTAACATATTAATGAATCTATTGAGGTCAGGCTTTTAGAAGCAATAAATATATCATTTATAATCAATTCATTATTTAAATATTTGTTTGAACTTTTGGTTTACAGCAAGTATTCAGTAATGATAAGCAGCACACAAAGTCTACCTTTTATTGAGAAAGACCTCCTAACCTAGAAGAAGAGAAAGGTGAAGTGACCATTAAGAGGAGGGTTCTTAACAGAGTGATCTGAGGAGATAAAGACAGGGTTAGAATAACTAAAATACTTATGAAATGGTAGTAGTGAAGCATACATGCTTAGTTCTTGGATGTGGCAAGTACATTTTTCATTTCTATTTTGAAAAACTTGTTTTCATAGTATGATAAAACAAATAGAATAACAAAGAATGACAACTTACGTTTTGTTATTTCTGTAGCTAATTTTCTAAATTTTGACACTTTTATGACATTTCTGGCAAGTGCAGTTTTTCTCTCTCTGGGAACCTGGGGAATAAGGCTTCCCCAGTTCCTTCAACAATGTTTTTATCTGCAAGATACATGTCTTCAAACACAACTAGGATTTGGATATGTAAAAGATGAAGGGAAGAGCAGCATGTGGAAAGCAACAGTGTATAAAGAGAGCATTACACATTCAGTTTGGCTAGAATTAAACATAAAAAAGAACCAGTGCTGAGATATGAGTCTTCATATATTCATCTATGCATTTATTAATTCAATAAGTAGGTATCCTATGGATAGAAAGGAAATTATAAGAAATTTGGTAGATCACACTTTAGAGTTTATTCAGGAGGTGATGAGAAATAAAGTAAAATGAAGAAATGTTAGATTAGGCCTTTGAAAGACTATTCTGAAAGGTATAAGTATATAAAGAATAGAAGATTGAGGAAGACAGAAAAGGTAGGAAGCCATTGAAGAAATCCAGGTAATTAAAAATAAGGACTTGGAGAAGTGCAAGAGCCATAGGCATATAGAAGAGGAAGAGGTTTCAAGAGCCTTGGAAACTAAAACTGATAGATTTTGTAAGTAATTAGATAAAGGATTTTACTTTACAGGGTAGAAGTTACCAAAATGGCACCCAGGATTTTAGATTGGATTCCGGAGTAGTATGTTTACTTTATCAGAGCAAAGAATATAAGAGGTAGGAGTTTTAGGGGAGGAAGTGATATGATCCATTTTAAACATATAGTGTTTTAAATACTTTTGCAGTAGTCAACTAAAGATTTTTAATCAATAACTAGAATATAAGATGAATCATATAGAAGTACAGATTTTGAACACTTTTGAAGTATAATATAAACTTAGAATTTCTTTTTAATGGTGTGAGAGGAAGCTAGGAAAAATAGATTGAAAAAATGTTTTAAAAAGAGGAGTTCCTGTTGCAGCACAGCAGAAACGAATCTAACTAAGAACCATGAGGTTGCGGGTTCAATCCCAGGCCTCTCTCAGTGGATTAAGGATCCAGTGTTGCCGTGAGCTTTGGTGTAGGTCGCAGACACAGCTCGGATCCCACATTGCTCTGGCAGTGGTGTAGGCCGGGTACAGCACCAATTTGATATATATACACATTACATTCGATATATAATGGCCATCATTAACAAGTCCACAAACAACAAATGCTGGAGAGGGCATGGAGAAAAGGGAACCCTCCTGTACTCTTGACAGAAATGTAAATTGGTATAACCACTATGGAAAAAGTGAATCCTATATAATATAGTGAACAAAACACTCTGGAATCCAATTTAAATCCTGGGTGCCATTTTGGTAACTTCTACCCTATAAAGCAAAATCCTTTATCTAATTACTTACAAAATCTATCAGTTTTAGTTTCCAAGGCTCTTGAAACCTCTTCCTCTTCTATATGCCTTTGGCTCTTGCACTTCTCCAAGTCCTTATTTTTAATTACCTGGATTTCTTCAATGGCTTCTTACCTTTTCTGTCTTCCTCAATTTTCTATCCTTTACACATTATATATCAATCCATATACACATTACATTTTAATGTAAACATTGGCCTTGAACACAAAGAGACACTCATGTGTCTATGATACTCATGGACTTAAGTGAGAAGGCAATAACAATAATGTGCTGAGACCACTTTTTCCAGCAGTAGGAAGTGTGTTCAGGGAAAGTAGAAAATTAAGAGAGATTTAATGATTTTTATTTTTTTCCATTATATCCTGGTTTATTGTGTTTTGTCAATTTTATACTGTACAGCAAGGTGACCCAGTCACACATACATATATACATTATTTTTCTTACATTATCCTCCATCATGCTCCATCACAAGTGGCTAGATATAGTTCCCAGGGCTATACAGCAGGATCTCATTGCTTATCCATTCCAAAGGCAATAGTCACATCTATTAACCCCAAATTCCCAGTCCATCCCAATTCCTCCACCTCCCCCTTGGCAACCACAACTCTCTTCTCTATATCATTTCTGTGGAAAGGTTCATATTTGCTATATATTAGATTCCAGATATAAGTAATATCATATGACATTTGTTTTTCTCTTTCTGTCTTACTTCACTGAGAATGACAGTTTCTGGTTCCATTCATGTTGCTGCAAATGACAGTATTTGTTCTTTTTTATTGCTGAGTAGTATTCTATTATGTATATATACCACATCTTCTTAATCCATTAACCCATCGATGGGATGGACATTTAGGTTGTTTCCATGGCTTGGCCATTGTGAATAGTGCTACAATGAACATATGGATACATGCGTCTTTTCCAAGGAAAGTTTTGTCTGGATATATGCCCAAGACTGGGATTTCTAGATCATTTGGTAGTTCCATATATAGTTTTCTAAGGTATCTCCATACTTTTTCCATAGTGGTTTTACCAATTTACATTCCTACCAAGAGTGTAGGAGGGTTCCCTTTTCTCCATGCCCTCTCCAGCATTTGTTGTTTGTGGACTTGTTAATGATGGCCATTCTGAGTGGTGTGAGGTGGTACCTCATAGTAGTTTTGATTTGCATCTCTCTAATAGTCAGGGATGTTGAGCATTTTTTCATGTGCCTGTTGGCCATATGCATATCTTCTTTGGAGATATGTCTATTTAGGTCTTTTGCCCAATTTTCCATTGGGTTGTTGGCTTTTCTGTTGTTGAGTTATATAAGTTGTTTGTATATTTTAGAGATTAAGTCAGTTGCATCATTTGAAACTATTTTCTCCCATTCTGTAAGTTGTCTTTTTTTTTTTAAATGGTTTCCTTTGCTGTGGAAAATCTTCTCAGTTTGATTAGTCCCACTGCTTTATTTTTTGCTTTTATTTCTGTGCCTCGGGAGACTGACCTAAGAAAACATTTGTAAGGTTGATATCAGAGAATGTTTTGCCTATGTTCTCTTCTAGGGGTTTTATGGTGTCTTATCTTACATTTAAGTCTTGAAGCCATTTTGAGTTTATTTTGTGCATGGTATGAGGGTGTGTTCCAGTTTCATTGATTTACATGCTGCTGTGCAGTTTTCCCAGTAACACTTAATGAAAACACTGTCTTTTTCCCATTTTATATTCTTGCCTCTTTTGTTGAAGATTAGTTGACCATGGGTGTCTGGGTTTTTTCTGAGTTCTCTATTCTGTATGTCTGTTTTGGTACCAGTACCACACTGTCTTGATTACTGTGGCTTTGTAAAATTTCCTGAAGTCTGGGAGAGATATGTTTCCTGCTTGATTTTTTTCCCCCCTCAGGATTTTTTTGGCAACTCTGGGTCTTTTGTTGTTCCATATAAATTTTTGGATTTTTTTTCTAGTTCTGTGAAAAATGTCATGGGTAATTTGATAGGGATTGCACTGAATCTGTAGATTTATTTGGATAGTATGGCCATTTTTACAATATTAATTTTTCCAACCCAGGAGCATGGAATATCTTTCCATTTCTTTGAATCCTCTTTAATTTCCTTGATTAATGTTTGTTGGTTCTCAGCATATAAATCTTTCATCTCCTTGGTGGATATAAGGATGGGTATAAGTTCATCTTTGTATGTTTAGTAGAATTCGCCTGTGAAGCTATCTGAACCTGGACTTTTCTTTGTAGGGAGTGTTTTTATGACATATTCAATTTCATTTCTAGTGTTTGGTCTGTCCAATTGATCTATTTCTTCTTAATTCAGTTTTTTTGGAGGCTATAAGTTTCTAGAAAGTTTTCCACTTTTTCTAGGTTGTCAAATTTCAAATCTATGACTTATCTCACCACCTAAATGAATTAGAAAAAGAACAACAACAACAACAAAAAAACCTAAATTCTGTAGAAGGAAGGAAATCATAAATATCAGAGCATAAATCAATAAAATAGAGGTTTAAAAAACAATAGAAAAAATCAATAAAACCAAGAGGTGGTTCTTTGAAAAGGTAAACAAAATTGAGAAACCTCTGGCCACACTCACCAAAAAGAGGAGAGGAAAAAACCTAAATAAACAAAATAAGGAAATGAAAAAGGAGAAATCACAACAGATGCTGCAGAAATACCAAAAAACCATAAGAGAATACTGTGAACAATTATATGCCAACAAGTTTGACAATTAAGAGAGATGTTACCTGATGGCATCAGTTTTCCTGACTTGAGAGATAATCTTCCAAGGGATAAAGAATTAACATATAAGGGATCTTTAAGAAAGTGGCAAAATTTTGAAATTGTTGCTGTATGAATGAAGAAGAAGCTTGAATGGGAATACATTGCAATTTCTGGGAAAGATATCTTCATTCATTTCATGAATAATATCCACTATCAGGCACTGTGGTAAACTTTCGGGACAACAGAAAGAGCAAGGTAGTGTATTTTGGGGGAGTAAAAGAAATAAGGTCAATTTAAAAGAGGTATAGAATTTTCTGATTTGCCCAAGAGTTCATCATAGGGGATCTTCCTAAGGAAGTGATATTTGCTCAATATGAAGGATTGTGCAAGATATGAAATTGGGGGATGGAGAGATGAGGAGGAATGAGGAGCATGTCATCAGTAAGAAACATCAAATGCATGAGTTCTAAAGTGAAAAGGAAAGCAGCAATTAAAAAATCCGGAAAGGGCACCATTAAGATTGGAATGAAGATTCCCAGAAGAATGGTATGAAAGCATGTGGTAGTTAGTTGGGTTAGATCCTGAAGAACATTAAACCTCTTTTAATGATATAAGCTAGCATCCTAAAAGTAATTGAATAAGAAAGAAAGGAGGAAAGAAGGGGTGCAACAAAGAAGGAAAGGAGGGAGGAAGGAGAGGAAGGAAAGAGGAAGGGAAAGGAAACCCTAACTGGTTTTAATTAAAATAATACCATAATCAGATTTGCACTTTAGATATACTTCTGGATGTAGGGGAACAAATGTATAAGAGATGGGCAAGAAAGTATGGTGGGAAAAAAATTAAGGCACTATCAAAATAATTTTGCTGAGAGATGACTGGTTTAGACTACTATGGAAAGGTGGGGACAGTTTAGCATGTAAAATCTGAAGTTTTTCTAATTCTTTGATTCTGTGGACTAAAGATCAGGATGTCACAAGCTAGCTTACCAAATTTATACAAGTTTCTAATGTACCAAAATTAATAAATGCAAGTCCTATTCACTGAGATAAGAAACATCGGCAATAGAAGTATAATTATGAGCTTGTTTTGAACATATTGAGCTTGTTGTGTATTTGATATCTCTAAGCAGTGATTTAATATTGAATATATAGATTTGGAGCTCAGACTAGGTCTGGGAATATAGAATTGATTAAAGTCAAGAACAAAATCATGTGGAAACATCATATAATTATCAGGAGATTCAGTCTTCAAGTAAGATTGGGGACCATGAACTTGTAGTAGCTCAAAATTACATTTTTTTTTCTGATTACTTTCAGGTTTCTGAATAGTCCATGTTATAAATGGATGTACAGATATTTTGATTAGAGAAGAAATGGCATTAATGTTAGACAAGTATAGTGAAAGGAAGATATCAAGTGTTCTAGGAGGTCATAAGTTTTCATCTTAAAAGTAGAATAACAGGCTGCTTATTAAATACATCTGTGTTTTTCCAGCCCATTATTCTACTTTTTAGATTAAAACCCATCACTTCCTAGCCACAGATGTATTTAATAAGAGAAGCAGCAAGTGAAAGAAGTATAAGATCTTGAAAAGTGTTAGCAAATAAAGAATATTAGTATTAAAAATTCTGAGGTAGGAAGACTTCAAGGTAGTCTAGAGGATGCCCATATGAATGATTCACCCAACTGCTATGAGGTCAGAATGAGAAAAATTTTTTTAAATGAAATAAAAGTTAGACTATATTTTTATATTTAATATAAGAATATATAGGTCTGAAATTATGAGTTTATAAGCCATTGGTATATAGTTGTAGATATATGAATATCTCTTTCAGTTGGATATTGGAATTTCCCAGGGATTTAGGTTGGAAAAGTAAATTGTGAACCTGATAGAAAAATTGTTCAAGAAAATTGGAAGATTTATCGGTGATTTAGGAATAGATGTGAGTGGTTCGCAGCATGAGCTACCAAGGAGAAAAACAGTCTAAAATATTGATTGACCTTGGCTTATTTATTCAATTTGGGAGACTTTTTCATAATAGCAAATTACCTGTGGTGATTAATTATTAATCACATGAACATAGATACAAATTATGAAGATATATAAATATAAGGTTAAAATTCATCAGCCTATGTTTGCCTAATGAACTAATTCCACATCTAACACCTTTCAGGTGAGCAAACAATTGAATTCCCAGAAGTTAATGTTATTCTCTGTTACAGTTATAAATTAATATATAAGATTCTATTCTTTGAGGTTCCCTTTCATTGATGTAATTTTGACAAGTACTGTGTTTTAATACTGTTTTCAGAGAGTAGAGAGTAGAGAGTTGTGTTAGTCTTATGCTTTCTTTAGTATAGTCATGACTCCACTATACCTCCCAGAGTGATACACTAGTCACCTTGATTCATCCTCACCTACCTACCTGGAGATCATCCTCCAGAGCTACATGATCTCCAGGCTCTCTTAAGACTACTCTCCTGAGAAACTTTCTAAAATTAAATGTTCTTAACATTATTTTTAATGATACCCCTAGGGATTCTGATATATAGACCTAAGGTCGATTCATAGAAACTATGATTTTTAAAATTTTCTGGAACAAAAAATTTAGAAACCACTGATTCAAAGTTGTTTTGTATATATAATGTTTTAAAATTGTGTTTTGATGTTCTCATTTTAAAGTGCATTCACAAAGTGCCCCATGGGAAGGGATTTAGTGCTAATATTGAAACCCTGAACTATCACTGGATAGTAGTTCATGTTGTGTTCAACAAATATTGCCGTTTCCCTCACAAATTTAAAATATTCTATCATGCACTTGTGATATTATTGTGGTGCTATGTGGTGCTTCAGCTCAGAGTCAGGAAACCAAACCATGAGACTGTGCCATAATCTCTTGTACAGAGAGCATAGGATACAAAATGAATCAAGTTAAATCTTTGTCTAAGTCTTCCCTGCGGTTAAATCTTCAGGCAAGTTTATCCTATTCGTAAAATAGGTCTTGTCTAATTCCTAGCAAAATAATAAATGTAGGGGAAAATTATCCTCCTTGTTGGCTATGTCTTCAGTAACCACTTAATTTTTTTCCTGATTCAGTTTTCTTTCTTCTCCCTCATTCTCCACACAGAATTTAGAGACATCTTCATAGCATGTAAATTTAAGAAAAACCCATCACTATCTTACCATCACTCTAAGGCTGACACAAGTCATAACTCCCTATCTAGGCATTTTGTACCCAACAGGATTATACCCTATCGACCAACCTATACAACGTTTCCTGGCCCTTGAGATAATAGAAGAATTTTCAGTTTCTTTCAAAACCCCTTCTCCTCATGCCTGAGCCCCATATACTTCTGCCAGGAACATTCTTCAATTGCTGACACTTAAAAAAAAAGCAGGAATAATTTCTTGCTACATCTGTTGTCACCTCTTCACCCCAGGGAAAATGTCCACAATGAGGATACTACCTCTTGTATTCATAGGACTAGGAGTTTGGGGACAGTCATAAATGCTTTCTGCTTGTAGCTTTGCCTTCAATAACTTATGGTTAATGTTTGGATCAGTACCAAATCATGCGGTCTCCCAAGAATTATTTCAATATCTAACTTATGCAAATTTTTGAAAGCAATAACTGTCTTGTCAGCTAACTTATTATAAGGAATTAGTAAGGGATGTTGCTCTGTCAAAGTGTGTCCCCCAAAACAGGTCAATCATAACCTCAGTTTGTGGACACAAACATTTTGATGACAGAATTGTCAAAGGGAGGGCAGGAATCAGGGGAGGGGGTCTGAGTTTAGAAGTACATACCTCACCCTATTGCATGGATAATCCCTTTACCACCAACGTGGAAACTCTGCCTGACCTGCTGAAGCTGTGGAACAGCACTTGACCTACAGAATGTTTGACTTCTATTTTAAAGAGTAGTGAATGAGAATAGGATGAGATTTTGGAATCATAAAGGCAGGTGTATCTTTAGTTTTGAAATTTCTTTTTCCCACAAGTAATAAGCTTCCGAATGTAAAAAGTGAAGATTCACTAGAGGTTCAGATGACCTCTACCTGGGAGCTACCCAAACCCCATTAAAATTATGACTAGGGTGTTTTGAGGACAATTCTGCTTTAGAAACTCCTTTGGAAGTAACTTTCTACAGCAGCAGGTCTTACTAATTTGATAATATGAACAGACGTCTGAATCTGGTCCTCCTGTCATCCTGCTGCTGTACTGTCTGTCCTCTAAATCCTTATGTCCAGGTAAAAGCAGAGGGACAGGCTGAGCTTCACTATGTCCCAGATTCCAACAATTTAATAATGTTTAAACTCTTCCTGTACACAAAGTAGATTTGGCAAGACTTATCAAAATACATATAATACAAATTAATAGTAAGAATTATTCATTAATATATATCAATATATATTATAAAATACATAACAAAATACGTATCAATTTTTATGTGATAAAAGAGGTAGCAAGGGAGGATATACTTGGGTAGGGAAAGCAGGAAAGGCAGATTAAAGCGACATGGCAGATATCATTAATAGTTTGTTCTTTACATTTTCTAAGACTGTGCACATTGGTTAGTCACGAAATAAATATGGCATATATATATTTATCTTTTTTGATCACTCCCTGGCACATAAAGTTTCACACTCCATCCAGCCTCAGTTTCAACCTACACCCCAGCTATAACAATGCTGGGTCCTTTAACCCACTATGCCTGGGATAGAACCTGTGTCCTGGTGCTGCAGACCCCCCGATCCAATTATGCCACAGCATGTACTCCTGGAACACATATTTAAAATGAGCTTTATGGCAGACAGGCAAGAAAGAGATAGTTCATTCTCCTGTATAAGGCTATGAAGTACCATATTTACCTCTTATTACCGAATCCACAATTTTTTGTCAAGTGAAAGACACTTGGAAAAGATTCGGACTTTCTTGAAAGAGCAAATAAAAGAGAATTGAACTGATTACCCAAATTCGGCTGGTGATTTGAACCTCTCCAGTTTACATACTCCTAAAGAGTATAATGCCATCAAGCCCATGGAAATATTTGAATTACTACAAAGAATTTTTGACTCCTCTAAGACTTTCACTTTTCATGTCCTGTTCAATAGTGTGGGAAAAGTAATGAAAGACCATGACATTTTTACACCAAACTACAAAAAAGACATTTTTTAATCTTGAACTTTAGGTGGATAATGTCTTGCTCTTTCTAATGAACATCTCCTGCAAATTAATCTCAGACAGGCCAAGATAGAGCTAAGAGGAAAATGTGAGCTGCAGCTCAAGGAATCAGAAACAGATTTTGCTGTCATGGCCATGTGGTTTCTAACTTAGATTTCTAACTTAGTTTTTCATAATATCATGAAATTCTACCTAACGATGTCATTCTAAAACATCATGTGTAAGATAATTTTTGAGAATCAAATATTTTTCCCCAAATTGAGGGTATTCCAAAGAGGGCAGTATACCAAAATGTGAAAATCATTACCTTTCCTAGTTAAAGTAAATCTTACTTTGTAGACTGGAAATGAAAGATATGGACAGCTCTTTTTCACCTTTGTATCAGAAGCATGAAGCAAACTGGTGTTTATTTTATATTTAGTAGCATACCCATTCAGAAGGAAAACAGGACACTAAGTCTCTAGTTCATTTCTACAGAACATTTGAACATCATACGTATCTGATTACCAACTATGAAAAAGTATTAATCATTGTAGAGTTATTCTACTATTTTATGTAATTTTGAAAAATGAAACTGGTACTCATCATTACATTCTCTCTGCATAAATGTGAATTTCAAACAAAAAAACATCAACCTTACTTGATGTTTAATCCACTACTTGGATGTGATAGAACAAGGAAATATGTAATCTATGCAAACTAAAATGACAATTTCAAAAGTTAGTGAAAATCCTTATTCACTGGAGAGGATTTAAAGGGCTAAATTTTAATTTGCAGTCTTGATCCATAATAATTAGAAGGCAAAGAGGTTCATTTTAATGTTTTTTCTAGTTCAAGGACAATTTGGTTCTAAATTGACCCAGATGAATTTTTATGTAATTTGATTAATAAGGTTATCTTCCCACAAATTTATGAGGATTATGCTTTGAAAATGCTATTAATTTTGATCTTTCTTTTTTAGTTTTTTAATTATATGGAGTATCACTGACTAATGTTAAATTAACAAGTATCTTCTCAATACATCAATGCATTTGAAATAAAATGTTCCTTCTTTTCCCCAAATGTCCTCTTCTATATGAGGAAAAGAGAATTAGTGTAGCAATACAGGATATTTGTCAGTAATAGCTCTCACTAAAGGTATACCCAGGGTGTTTTTTCATGTTAAAGGCTAAGTGCTTTAACCTTAACACTTTAAGAGAAGCAGACAGTGCTGTATTATTTGTATTCTTCCTCATATTTAAATAATCAAAAGCAAAATGGTGCATCCACAGAAGACATACACTGTAGTAGTGACGTTACCTGTGCAAATGGATCATAGAAAACCTCTGTTCCTCTAGAACCCGAACTTCAGTTACCTCAGAACTGTCAGGGTAGAAAATCTGTTTTGAAGGCTTTGGAAACTTTATTTATTTACTTATTTAGTTAGTTTTCTTACTATTTTTTGACGTAAAAATTTAATTGTATTTTTGGAGTTCTTGTACTCTTTATTTCTGAAAAGTTGTTAATTTTATTTTTAAAGGGGGAGGTTTAAATGGTATTTCATCAAAACCCCAAACTGTGCTTATGTGACTTATTTTGATAAATTTTAGTCTACTGTCTCATTTTCATCATATGAAGGACTTGACAGTGCAAGTATTTAATTACAAAAGCTATTGCTTGCTTTTCCACAACATAAAAGCTATTTTTTTCCAAGAGCTCTTCAGAAACTAATTTTTTTATTGTCATATAAGGATTCTAAGACAAGTTCTTAGTTGATTTTATTTATATTACTTTTGAATTTTATATTTTCTCATTTATAGTTTATATTTAGGTAATGCTCTGAATGATGGCTCTGTAACTTTTTTTTTTTTTGTCTTTTTGCCATTTTCTTGGGCCGCTCCTACGGCATATGGAGGTCCCCAGGCTAGGGGTCCAATCGGAGCTGTAGCCACCCGCCTACGCCAGAGCCACAGCAACGCGGGATCCGAGCCATGTCTGCAACCTACACCACAGCTCATGGCAATGCCGGATCCTTAACCCACTGAGCAAGGCCAGGGACCGAACTCACAACCTCATGGTTCCTAGTCAGATTCGTTAGCCACTGAGCCACGACGGGAACTCCTGTTTCTTATTGATTATCTTAGTAAAAGTTGTTGGAGACTTGGTGAACCTTGCTCTTCCTTCTAAGACTACCTGGGACATTTCTCATTAACCTCTGCTCTTCAATCTCTTCAACCCTTTTATTTGAATTTGTATAAATAACAATAAATGAAATAAAGATGGTCTCTTCAAATTGTTAATAGTGTGAATGACAAAAATAATTATCTGGAAACCACATATGTGATATTACCTGTTGTAGGAACATATAAGGAATTGCAATCCTTGACAGGTCAAATAATGTTAAAGAGATGAATAAGCTAAATAATAGAAAAAAATAGAGCTGATCTGACAGACATGTATCAAATTATGCCTTACAAATAAAGATTTTTTCTTACATATGACTAAACCTATTTTTAAAAATCAATTGATTGAGAAGCAAAGAAAACAGAAATCAATAAATGATAGTGTAAAAATGGTATTGCAAATTATTTTCTCTGTACTAATTCAATAATTGTGGAATATAATTGCAAAAGAAGAAAAAAGTATGTGGCAATATAAACAATATTTAGGAAAAAACTCATGATTCAGGCATTAAGAATCAACCTTCAATTAAAATCTACTTAGAAAACAGCAAACCTGTAAAATATATAAGCACTGAAATGTTATTCATAGGAAAATTCACAGTACTAAACTAAACGTCTTCATCAGAAAAAAGTAAGAAAGGGAGGAAGGTAGGGAGAAAGCAGCGGAGAAAGAAAGGAGATAGGGAAGGAGGGAAGAAGGAAAAAAAGACAGGCAGGTACAGATCTTAAGAAAAATATAACCAGGATGTTTTAATAGAAAAAGTAGAATAAAGGAAACAAGAGATAAAAGCAGAAATTAACTAATTAGAAACTAGAATACGGAACTGGTGAAGTCAGCAAAGAATCAATGAAGCTTTCAAGCCACTAATTAATCTTTTTAAGAAAAAAAGAAAAAATAATATATAAAATTAGTTAAGAAAATAAAGATTTCCAATGAAGAGATGAAAAGAATTAAAAGAAAATGCCTCCTATAACTTTAGGCAGAAAGATTTGAAATCCTGTATGTAATAGATATATATCTGGAAAAATATAAATTGTAAACATATTTTTTGTAGCAAACTTAAATAGGCAAAATTACAGATACTCTGAAAGGATATATATATATTTTTTTTTTCCAAAGGCCTGCAAATGATATCAAAACTTGAAGAACTAGTTACTGTTTTAAAACAGATTCCAGGCGCAGAGTAAAAACAAAGTTTTTCACTTCTTTTTTTATAATGCCAGCAAAATATTAGTAGTAAAATGTCTTATAAAGATAATACACAGAAAAAAAGTAGAAATCACTTTTAGTCTATAAGTATTGATACAGAAATCCTAAATACAATACTGGCAAAAATAATCCAGTAACACATTAAATGAATCGTATGCTTCACCAAAGTTAAAATATTACCAATAATTAAATGTTAAACTATGGTTTAATAATAAGAAATCCATTCATGTCATTAACCATATTGATAGGTAATGAGAGATTACTAGGTAAAGTGGAAGATTAAAAACACAAATTCTGGATTTAATAGCTTAGAAAATATAGTGAAAAAGTCATAGCCTTTTCTTTTTCTAATTTTTAAAAAAATTAAATTAAAATATAGCTGATTTACAATGTTGTGCCAATTTCCGCTGTACAGCTAAGAGACCCAGGCATACGCATATGTACATTTCCTTTCTTATATTATCTTCCATCATGGTCTATCCCAAGAGACTGGACCTGTGCTATATGTAGGACCTTCTCTTTTATCCTTTCTAAATATAATAGTTTGCATCTACTAACCCCAAACTCCCAGATCATCCCACTCCCTCCTGCCTCCCCCTTGACAATCACAAGTCTGTTCTCTCTGGCTCTGGGTCTGTTTCTATTATGTAGATAGGTTCATTCGTGTCCTATTTTAGATTCCACATATAAATGATATCATATGGTAGTTGTTTTTCTCTTTCTGACTTACTTCACTCAGCATAAAGATCTCTAGATGCATCATAAATGTGTGCGGCAAATGGCATTGTTTTGTTCTTTTGATGACTGAGAAGTATTCCATTGAATTTATGTACCACATCTTCTTAAGCCATTCATATGTCAATGGGCATTTAGGTTGTTTCCACGTCTTGGCTAATGTGAACAGTGCTGCTCTGATCACAAAAGTGCATGTATCTTTTTGAATTATAGTTTTGTCTGGATATATACCCAGGAGTGGGATTGCTGGATCATATGGTAGTTCTATATTTAGTTTTCTGAGGCACTTCCATACTGGTTTCCATAGTGGTTGAACCAAGGTATATTCTCAACTACAGTGTAGTAGGGTTCCATTTCCTCCACATCCCCTCCATCATTTGTTATTTGTAGTCTTATTAATGATGGCCATTCTGACTGGTTTGAGGTAGTCCTTCATTGTAGTTTTGATTTGCATTTATCTAGTAATTAGCAATGTTGAACATCTTTTCATGCACATATTGGCCATCCCTATGTCATCTTTAGAGAAATGTGTATTTATGTCATCTGCCCAGTTTTCAATTGGGTTGTTTGTTTTTTTCTGGTTGAGTTGTATGTGTTGTTTGTATATTTTGGAGATTAAGCCCTTGTCAGTTGCATCATTTAGAACTATTTTTTTCCCTTTCCATAGGTTGCCTTTTTGTTTTTCTTATGGTTTCCTCTGCTGTGCTTATAAGTTTGATTAGGTCCCATTTGTTAATTTTTTTTTTTTTCATTTCTATTGCTTTGGGAGACTGACCTAAGAAAACATTTGTATAGTTTATTTTAGAGAATGTTTTGCCTATTTTGTCTTCTAGGAATTTTATGGTGTCAAGTCTTGTATTTTAGTCTTTAAGCCATTTTGAGTTTATTTTTGTGCATGATGTGAGGGTGTGTTCTAGTTTCATTGAGTCATATGCAGCTGTCCAGGTTTGCCAGCACCACTTGCTGAAGAGATAGTCTTTTTCTCATTTATATTCTTGCATCCATTGTTGAAGACTAATTCACCATAGGTGTCTGGACTTATTTCCAAACTCTCTTTTCTGTTCCATTAACCCATTGTCTGTTTTTGTACTAGTATCAACCTGTGTGATGATTATAACTTTGTAATATTATCTGAAGTCTGGGAAAGTTATACCTCCTGCGGTTTTTTTTTTTCAGGATTCTTTGGCAATTCTGGCTCTTTTATGATTACATATAAATTTTGCATTATTTGTTCTAGTTCTGTGAAAAACATCATGTGTAATTTGAATATGGATCACTTTAAATCTGTGAATTGCTTTGGGCAGTATGACCATTTTAACAATATTAATTCTCCCAATCCCGGAGCATGGGCTATCTTTCCATTTATTTGAATCTTTTTATTTTTTTAATTAATGTTTAATAGTTCTTTGTGTGTAAGTCTTTTACCTCCTTTGTCATGTTTATTCCTAGCTGTGTTTTATTTTTTATTTTTGGGGGGGTTGCAATTTTAAAAGGTATTGCTTTTTATTCCTTCCTTTTCTAATATTTCATTGTTAGTATACAGAAATGCAACAGATTTCCGAATGTGAACCCTGTATGGTGCCAGTTTGCTGAATTCATTTATCAGATTGAGTAGTTTTTGTGTGTTTTCTTTATATAGTATCATGTTATATGCATATAATGCCAATTTTAGCTCTTCCCTTCCAATTCGGATATTTGTTTCTTTTTCTTGTCTGATTGCCTAGAGAGGACTTCCATACTATGTTGAATTGAAGTAGTGAGTTGGCATCCTTGTCTGGTTCAGATTTTTAGCAGGAAGCCTCTGAGCTTTTCATAGTTGAGTATTATATCGACTGTAGTTTTGTCATAAGTGGCTTTTATATTTTGAGATATGTTCCCTCTATACTCACTGTGGTAAAAGTTTTTCTTTTTTTTATCATGAATGATGTGAAATTTTGTCAAATGCTTTTTCTGCATCTCTTGAGGTGATCATGTAGTTTTTGACTTTCCTTTTGTTAATGGAAAAAAATCAATGTATTACATTGATTGATTTGTGTATATTGAACCATCCCATCCTTGGGAACTTGTAATGAATCCTACTTGGTTGTGGTGTATGATCCTTTAATGTGTTATTGGATTCTGTTTGCTAAAATTTTGTTGAGAATTTTTGCATCTATATTTATCAAATATACTGACCTATGGGGTGTTTTTTTTTTTTTTGGTAATATCTTTAACTCCTTTTGGAATTACAGTGATGTAGCATCATAGAATGTCTTTGGTAGTGTTCCTTTTTCTTCAGTCTTTTGGAAAAGTTTAAGAAGGATAGGTATAAGTTCTTATTTATATGTTTAGTAGAATTTACCTGTGAAGCAATTTGGTCCAGAACTTTTGTTTATAGGAAATTTTTTAAAATTACATATTAAATTTTATTTCTAGTAATTGATTAGTATGCTCAAATTATTTCTCCTTAATTCAGTTCTGGTGGACTGTATGTTTCTAGAAATCTGTCCATTTCTTCTAGGTTGCCAAATTTGTTGGCATATAATTTTTAATAGTATTCTCTTATGGTTTTGTGCTTCTGTGGTAATGGTTGAAATTTCTCCTTTTTCATTTCTTATTTTGTTTATTTGAGTTCTCTCTTCTTGGTGAATCTGACCAGCTATTTGTCAATTTTGTTTACCCTTTCAAAGAACCAGCTCTTGGTTTTATTATTTTTTTTTCTATTTTTTAATCTCCACCTTATTGATTTCCTTTCTTTTCTTTACAAATACCTTTCTTCTGCTGAATTTAGGTTTTATTTGGTCTTCTTTTTCTACTTCTTTTAGGTGATAGATTACTTTATTATTTATTTATTTATTTATTTATTTATTTATTTATTTATTTACATCTTTTTGTCCTTTTTTTAGGGCCACACCTGTGGCACATGGAGGTTCCCAGGCTAGGAGTCTAATCAGAGCTACAGCTGCCAGCCTACGCCGGAGCCACAGCAACACCAGATCTGAGTTGCATCTGTGACCTAGACCACAGCTTGTGGCAATGCCAGATCCTTAACCCACTGAGTGAGGCCAGGGATTGAACCCGCAACCTCAAGGTTCCTAGTTGGATTTGTTTCCTCTGTACAACAATGGGAACTCCAGATTTTTTATTGAAATTTTTCTTGTTTTTTTCCAGGAAGGCTTGTATTGCCACTAACCTCTTTCCAAGAACTACTTTTGTGGCATCCCATACATTTTGTAAGATTGTGTTTTCATTTTCATTTGTCATTGTCATTTGTCTCAAGGTATTTTTAACTTCTCTTTTGCTTTCCTTTTAACCCATTTGGTTTTTTAGTCACCGATATTTAGACTACATTGTTTAGTCACCATGTAGTCTTTTTTTTTTTTCTCATTCCTTTTCCTGTGGTTGAATTCTAGTTTCATGCCATATTGGTCAGAGAAGATGCTTGAAATAATTTCTACACTCTTAAATTTGTTGATGTTTGTTTTGTACCCTTGTATATGGTCAGTCCTAGGGAATGTTTCATGTGCACTTGAAAAGAATGCACATTCTTATTTGTTTATTTGGGGGGGGAGATAATATCCTGAAAATATCAACCAAGTCTAACTGTCTTTGTGTCATTTAGGATCTCTGTTGCCTTACTGATTTTTCTGTCTAGAAGATTTGTCCATTGTCATGAGTGGGGTGTTAAATTCTTCTACTTTTACTGTATTCCCATCAATTTCTCGTTTTTTGTCTGTTATTATTTGTCGTATGTATTTGGGTACACCTATATTAGGGGCATATGTAGTGACAAGTGTAATGTTCTCTTCTCGAATTGATCCTTTTATCATTAAATAGTGTCTTTTGTCTTTCTTTATGGACTTCGTTTTAAAGTCTATTTTGTCGGATATGAGTATTGCAACTCCTGCTTTCCTGTCTTTTCCATTCACATAAATATCTTTTTCCGTCCCCTCATTTTCAATTTATATGTGTCCTTTGCCCTGAGGTGGGTTTCTTGTAGGCAGCATACTGTTGGCTCTTTTTTTTTTTTTTAAATCCAGTCTGCCACTCTGTCTTTTGATTAAAGCATTCAGTCCATTGATATTTAAGGTAATTATTGATACATATGTATTTATTGCCATTTTAAATCTTGTTTTCCAGCTGTTTTGTTTCTTTCATTTTTTTTGGTTGAAATATTTCTTTTTATTTTATGCTGTATCCTCTTCTTTTTGTTTTTTGTGAATGTGTTGTTGGTTTTGATTTGTGGCTCACCTGTTTTTCAAGTATGTTAACTACTTCCTATATCTGCCTGCTTTATACTGATAGTCATAGAGGCTCAAGCACATTCTAAATAAAGAGTCTAGATTTTCTTACTCTCCTTCTCCACATTTTCTTATTTTGCTGTCCTTTCTGACATCTTCATGTTTTTCCTTTTGATGTTCCTTGTGTTTATCATCACTTTCACAAATACCTTTTTTTTCAGTCTATATACTGTCTTAAGTGATTACTTTCTAGTTGTGATTTCCTCCATCCTGTATATTCTTACTTCTTTCCTATTTATTGGAGACCTTTCATATTTCTTTTAGGATAGGTTCGGTGTTGCTGTATTCTTTTAGTTTTTTTTATCTACAAAATTCTTTATTTCTCCTTCCATTTTAAATGATAATCTTGTTGAGTGAAACATTCTAGTTTGCAAATGTTTTCTCTTTACAACTTTGAATATATCTTGCCACTCTCTTCTGGCCTGCAGTGTTTCTATAGAGGAATCAGCCAATAGCCGTATGGGGGTGCCCTCGTAATTAATACTTTGTGTTTCTCTTGCTGCCTTTAGAAGTCTCTCTTCAACTTTTGCCATTTTATATTATAATATGTCTTGGGTAGGTCTGTTTGGGTTCAACTCATTTGCAGCTCTCTGAGTTTCCCCTATATCTGGATATCTGTTTCCTTCTATAGATTTGGAAAATTTTCAGCCATAATTTTTTCAAATATATTTTCAATTCCCTTTTCTGTTTTTTTGGAATCCCTTTTATGTGTAGATTGCCACACTTTGTATTATCCCAGAGATCTCTTACATTGCTTTAAAAAAAAATTGGCTTTCTGTCTATCCTGATTGGTTGATTTCCATTATTTGATCTTTTAAGTCACTTAGTCATTCCTTAGTAATCTTCATTCTTATCTTCAATGCCTTTAACTCAGCTTTTGTCTCTTCAAATGAATTTTGTAATTTTTCTTGGCTCCTTGTTATTGTTTCCAGTTCCTTTTTAAAGTAATCTACATTGCTGTTGATATCCGTTCTTAATTCCTTCAGTATTTTCATTACCTCTTGGTGTCTGTTATACTATAGAAATCTGTTTCATTGCTTATTCCTTCAGTGGAATTCTCCTTTTTTTTTTTTTAACTGGGAATGGTTCCTGTGCTTCTTCATTTTGCTTATATTCTTCTTACTTTGTGAGTTAAGGGAAAACAGATATCTACTGTAGTCTTGGTGGACTATTTATATGTGGAAGCATCACTGGGTAGCTTGTGAGGGCTTATTATTTTTTTGGTGTGAGGTCTTCTTTTGGTTTGGTTTGCTTTGATGCTTGTTGTCTCTTTCCTCGGGGTATACAGACCATTATTCCCTTGATTATAGGTACAAAGTTATATGGACTGCTTGTGCTTCCAGGGAGGTGGGGGCAATGGGCAGCACCTGCATGTGGCAACTCATTGATGGGCCCTTTGCAGTGTCGGGGACATATGAGGAGGTGGGTACGGCAGACTGCTCCTGGTTTTAGGGCCCTGGGAGGTGGAAATGACCCTCAGGGTGATGGGGGCAAGGCACATCCATTCCAGGGATGTGAAGTGAGGGTTCATCCATGGCATTGACTGGGGCTGCATGTGGTGCCTGGTCACCAGACCCTTGGTGGTGGTGAGCTACTCCCACCTCTGGAGTCCAAGATGATTTTAATGGTTCATACCCACCCCCATAGCCCACACAAGAGGCACTCTGCCACCTGAGAACCTATGCATATGCAAAGGAAGAATTTCCTATCATGGCCCCACCCTTCCTCCTTTTACCCTTCTCAAGAATACTACCTTGCTTCTCCTACAGGCCCAGGCCTCCTCCTGAATTCCTTCGGCTGTGGCACACTGCTCCTTAGCCCATGAAACACTGCTCCCTAACCCGCTCATACTGTTTCCACCCAGCCAACCCTGGTCCTCTTCCTGTAACTGACTTTCATACTCCCAGTCTCAGTGCCCAGCCTCCACTAGAGTGTCTCAGTCTGTGGTGCATGTGTTGGTGGTACCACTTGTCAGTATAGCTCTCTCTCTCTGCTTTGCCCTCCTCAGACTGACCGGTGCATTTTTTTCCCCAGGCTTTGAGCCCCACGCTTCCTTCCTGGCTGATCTCCCCATCAGTGTGGTGGCCTCTCAGGATGCGAATTTTTTTCATCTCTCACTGCTCTTTCAGGAGTGCTGGTCCTGTGCTTATTCCTTTTTTTTCTTTTTTTTGCTCTTCTATCTTTTTGTTTTCTTTTGTTCTACCCCATTAGTGAAGTGTCTCTTGCCCTTTTTAGAACTTGGAGGTCTTCGGCTAGTGTTTAGTAGATGTTCTGTGCAAATCATTCTATATATAGATTTTTTTTTTAATATGATTGTGGGAAAAGGTGCATGCCATGTCCTGCTCCTCCTCCATCTTGAATCTGTCTCTTGATCACAGCCTTTTAATTCTAAAAAAGCTCTGAATAAAATCAGAGAAAAATATTAGTGCCATATACACTTTAGAGGAACTCAAAGTAGAACTGAATAAATAGAAATATATGCTTTAATGTTGTACAGAAATATTGTACTATACAAAAGTATGCATATACTATTTGTTATTTTTAATTTGTGACTGTAAGAGACATAGCAATCAGCATTCTGTTAAAAGACATATACTCTTCACATAACTACAACTCATTCTAATATAAAATATGTATCTGCTGAAATTTTCTCTATTTTTATGTGTTAGTAGATCAATGTAAAGCATGTTTTTAAGTATAAAATATTTATTTATTAATAAATTTAAATTTATCATAAGTATATGTTACAATATAATATAGTTAAAAACTAAATAGAATAAATATAAATAATCAAATAAAAAAGGAATAGTATATTTAGTACTGTATGTTGTCATTATTAAGTCAGTGAAATGAAATACATATTATAACAGAATAACAGATAGTAAATGTACTGGGAGCCATCTTCTTCAATATGCTTGACTTAATTCATATTTTTGTCATTTCAGCCTGTTATAGTGGTCACATACAATGAATGAACAACTTTAAGAAAAGTTAATATTATTAAGTAAAAAATTATTTTATAATTACTTGACATTTTCTTAGCATGTAACTAACTCATGTCATTCTACAGGTAGACATTACTTCTTAAGTTCTGTTACTTTATAATAGGAAATAATTTATATCTTATTGAGATGTAAGAAATAGAGGGAAATAACTTATAAACATATCATGGAATTATTACTTGTATATGTGTGTAAACATCTACTTATATATGCCTTTTTTATATTGAATTACTAATAAGCATATTGTATGAGATAAACTTAGAATTCGTTTCTGTGTAGAAATCTATCATTTGAAAGGTTTCTAGATAACACATGAGTAAGAGAAAATTATGTACATATTTTCTCATTTTACAGCAAAAATTATTGAGTTAATGACAGATAAGGAAGTTTTTTCTGAAAAGACTAAGAAAATATAATTAAATGATAGTACAGTAATGAACTACTAGTTGTAACTCCCACTTCTTTGCTTGAAGTGTAAAAGCTAGCATAAGTTTTGTTAATCATAGCCTACCAAATAATCATTCTCATCAGCCTGGACTTATGAACGTGCAGAGAGGTGGAAAGCTTAAATTTACCCTTTTATTGTCTCTGAAAATAATTTCTAAAATCTTAACCTTCTAAATTCAGTCTCTGGCATTTTATGATAATGTTAACACTTAGGGGAATCATTATGCTTTATACATATTTAATGATGATTAATATGCCTTTGCTATATAATCAAGATAAAATAGTACAGTTCCCCAAAAATTGTTCCTTTTGTAATAAAGAAAACAGAAATTATTAAGGACTCAATTAGGGATTTAAAAGAAATTTAAATGTAACAAAAGGATTTATTTTAAAACTTTCACCCATCCCTTTTGAAGCGACCAAGTTTGAATCGGACTATTTAGATAGAAAAACAGGTTACACTTTTTTAAGAAGAAAATTAATCCAAAAAATAGTACAGCAATTATCTTCTAACCACTGTATATCAAGCATTAGTGCTGATTGCTTTCAACTGTCCTGCAGGCCCATTTCTGTCCCCTCAGTTAAAGGGGGTTCATACCACTCTGACTAACCTGAAAATAATTTTTTTGCAGACTTGGGGCTAAATAATTCTTCAGTTTGGAGTGACTTATAAAGAGAATCACTTTGTGATGTCATCAGTAAAAGACAATTTAGAAAAGACATTTCTTTTGCGTCCTCAGATTCTTAGAATTTGATCAAATAGATATTATTCCTTGTTCCTATTCTAAACATAGTTTTGCTAATTAACTACATGATATCTCAAAATTGTCTTTTGATTTCTTTTCTTTTCTTTCTTTCTTTCATTTGGAGATTCCCAGGCTAGGCATCAAATTGGAGCTATAGCTGCTGGCCTATACCACAGCCAGATCCAAGCTGCATCTATGACCTACACCACAGCTCATTGCAACTCCAGATCCTTAACCCACTGAGCAAGGCCCAGGATCAAACCTGCCTCCTCATGGCTGCTAGTCGGATTGTTTCTGCTGAGCCACAATGAGAACTCCCTCTTTGATTTCTGAAAGAAATTTTGTAAAGTATTTTTAATTGATCACAAAATATTTAGCAAATACTATTACAGAAAAAAAAAATCTTCCTTGTTAAATTGCACCTGGCTTTGGGAAAAATCATGATATGTATACTCTAAAAAACTAGTTCTTACATTTATCCACTTCAATTCCTCTTTGAAGATGTTTGTTACTTAATCACATTGCCTCAAAGGGGAACACATTTCTTCCTATGATAGGGTACATTGATGCACCCTAGTTTAAAATAATGTTTAAATTCATTATGTAGATATAGTCCAAGTAGTCTCTAATATCATCTTTTTAAACATTATCTCATCATTTCTTATATATTTTCAAAAATATCTGTGGAAAATATCTTTATTTGAACCAAAGAGAGATTCCATTTAGGTTAAGATATGTCTTCAGGTTGTTCTCGTCATGGCATCACATAAACGAATCCAACTAGGAACCATAAGATTGTGAGTTCAATCCCTGGCCTTGCTCAGTAGGTTAAGGATCCGGCTTTCCTATGAGCTGTGGTGTAGTTCACAGATGTGGCTCATATCTGGTGTTGCTGTGGCTGTGGCATAGGTCAGCAGCTGTAGGTCTGATTTGACCCCTAGCCTGGGAACTTCCTTAGGCCATGGGAGAGGCCCTAAAATTTAAAAAAAAAAAGAGAAAAAAGATGCGTCTTCAAATAAGTGATACACTACTTAAGTGGAAACATTTCTCATTTGAAAATGTCAGATTAATTTTAATAGGACTAAAAATTGCATGTTCTCGCTGGAACTTTTTTGTGACAGCAGAAAATTTAGAGGACTTTTTAAGAATGTATCAATGTCTGAGAAACTAGATAGTTTTGTGTATTTCCACAAAAACTTAAAGTGTTTGCAATATTTAGTTATGCAAAGTGAATCATTATAACCTTACTTCTGTCAGAAAACATAAATGATGACCTGATTCTACAATTTAAGTAAAAGCTGATACCTTTACAAATACTCAGAATGGCATTTAAATCTTTTCCATATAAATATGCATGTACTTATACACATGAATACACACACACTTGCTACAGTTCATCATTTTCTGAACTGCAGTTATTTAATAAATATAACCTAGATAGTTCATATTTAGGTAACTATAGGCCTCAGTCATATTCTTGGCCCTTACTTAAGAATTCAGGGTTTTTTGTTTTTGTTTTTGGCTTCCTTTTCCACCTCATATCCTTTTTACCAGTTTTCATAAAAATGTGCAGACTCAAAACATAAAATGGTCTTTTGGTTGTGTTACTTTTATAGTGACATTGATGAAAACATTAAATATAGGATACTTTTCAGATTCCTGTATGACTGAGACTACCTATCAAAGAGGTGGAAAAATTTTGGCAAAAACCAAGAAAGTTGTTCCTCTCATTGAGATCTGCGTGCTATTGACTTTCTGTTCTTTATTTTATCTTCATTCCCCTCCTCCTAGTTTGTGTGCAAGGAAAACCAGGCTAAGACAAATAGTATAAAATGGAAAAAAGTAAAAGTAGCATCTCGAAAACAACGTGCTACATGCTTTTCAACCAAAGTTGGCAGATATTTAGAAAATCTTTCTCTTTCAAATCTCAACATATGTTTAAAAATGGTTAACGTATCTAGGTTCATACATACTATCCTGTGAGATACAATAGTCATTATGTGGCTAATTCTCTTATATCATTGTAGAAAAAGCCATAACTCAAAACGACAATGATCCTGAGTGAGTTTTTAGCTCTTTTCTAATACCTTTGAGAAAATGCTTGCATTTCTGCTTTACTCCTGAAAGAAATGTAATAACTCTCTTACAGGACTGCAATTCTCCCAAAGGTCTATCTTCCACTTATAAATGGCACTGTCCGCCTAGAAGCTGCTAGGTTTTAAAACTGCCAACTCTCCCTTAATTTCAGCCCTCATCTCAAAGTTTTACTGAGATAGAAATCTGTATTAAGAAAAATTTCGAAGAATTCAAGGTCTGATTTTTTCTTTCTTTGTGTCCCACTAAATCTTGGGATGGCCCAAATGGGTAAATTCATCAGCATACCCCATGTTCTATTCCTCTCTTATACATACTTCTATTTTAATTGAAATTGCCCTAATTTTCCTAACCAGCCCAAAACTCTACTTGCAGATTACCAATGTAAAATTCACATAGTTTGATAAGCTAAATCACATTAATATGTAAATTGAACACTGTTCACCTGGGATCTTCTTTTCCCAGATAGCTTCAGTGAGATGCAGCCTTTAGGGAGCAATGACCTTTTTTCTCTGTCTAGTTGACCCTTTTATGTTGGATTGGCCCCTTTAACAGGTCTAAACCTTACTATATAAATTCTGACCTACTTTTCACTTAACACAAGACAGACCATGTCTATAATTTTATCACCTCAATGCATATTCATATTCTGAACTTTATTATTTTTTACTTATCCTGGCTTAGAGCATAATTCATTTGAATCTCTACCATGGGGCTATACATTAGAATTTTCAGTGAACAACAATTGAAATAAAGGAAAATTATATTCTTTCCAAAAGATACTTTATAGAACATTATAGGATTTATCATATCTTCAAGTTAATTACCTTAGAACCGAGGCCTGCTTAAATTAGTGCATTTTTAGTGATTGGGAGTAACTATATATTATTTTGGTATTAATGCATTGACTCTACAATTCTCCATGTTCTGTAATGATAAATCTATAACAACACAAAAAAAATTAGCTTTATTAGAGGCCAGCAAAAGCTTTGGTCACATTAAGCACTTTTACAAATACTTCTACCACTAAGCATATTTTAGGGTTGCTTTAGAAATTCTGCAAAATTGACTACATGCTTAGGAGTCAGTATAAAAATGAATGATGTTCTATTAGTATCAGTTTCCTTAATATTGGTCTAGAATATTAGCCTTTATGAGGAGCTTAAAATAGTATCATTACTTTTTTTTGGCAAAATCATTTCTTCAAAAAAGTCTTTTGTTACAGGTTATGAAAAGCAAAATTTTCTAGAAACTTAAAAAAATATTTAAGGTACATAGCCACCTAAAGATCAAGTTATACTTATCTTTAAGATCTTTATACAAATAATTGTACCATATCTTCCTTTAATATTCATCTGACAAGATCTTCCTTCTTTTTTATGGGCAGGTTTTGGGATAGTGGTAGGGAATGTAATAAATTAATTTGCTTATTTGAGGAAGGGCAGGTAGATATTAGACTTTAAGTTCATAAAGTATCATTTAAATTAAAAAATAAAATATAACAAGTATGATTTATATGCACTATTTTTATATGACAAGATATGGTTTATTTCTCTCATTTATTTTATCTCAGCCTTGCAATGACTATGTAACTCAGTATCAGGAGTACAGAAATAAATGTTTACTTAATCACAAGGAATTTAAAGACTAATAATAATAGAGACTTAATTTTAAATAGATAAATGTGAATGTAATGTGGCATGAAAGATGTTTGAAAATATTTCTTAGCAATCAAAAAGAGTGATTATATCTGAAAAATATACATATGTCATATAAAATAAAATAATATTGATAGTGATCATCAATGGCTACCATTAATTTGGTATTTATTATGTACTAGTGAATGTGCTGTTTTATGAAATTAAAAAGTTTCCAAGAAGTTGTATATTCAGGGTCTTTCAGCAAGAGCCAGTCAGTAATTCAATCCAGTTCAGCCTGATTCCAGAATTTCCTTATCTTTCATTACATTGCAATTTTGTGTCTGAATTTAAAATGTAAGAATCAAGACTAGAGCAGAACTTGTAGAAAGAAAGCCTCAGGACACCTGAGGTTTTAGCCACAACTATACCATTTGCTTGCGATGCAACTTTAGGTAAGTCATGCTTTTCACTGTGCTTGATAAATTAGAGATAATCATAACTGTACCACTATTTCGTGGTTTTTTTTCTTCGTTTTTTTTTTTTTTTTTTTTTTTTAGTGCAGACTAATAGAAACTATGGTGTAAGCAATCAGATCCAATAGAAATTAAGACTTCCATAACCTCAGCTACTATCACTCTCTTATACACATCTTTCTCTGGCAATTTATTGGCCATTCCTTGCTTCATTAAATGATGTTATTGAATATGTCTTTTCCCTGCCTTCCCATCTGGAACATTTCTGCTTATGCTTTCAAACCTCCTGAAGATGTTAGTTTCTCTGCTATACCTCTTCTGTCTTCATTTTGTATGTTCTCGCAGCAGTGGGTAAAAGAAAGAATCAGAGCACTCTGCTGTTCTGTGTTATGATTCCCTTGGTCTGCCAGATTCTGCCACCAAACTTGGTATGCCCAATGACTTAATGTATCCTCAATGACTGGAAAAAAGTAGGTTTTTCACATAAAATTTTGTTGATGTGAAATTGAGATATTAAAATTATAAACATTAGTTCAAATATATGCATTTTTATGGTTAACCTGGTAAAGTGAGGACCTCGTGTTACAGCTTATAAGCAATAAGAATGTCTTGCAGGAGGAGAAAATAGCTTATGACTGATTCCTCTCAGCAGAATATGAGATTTGTAATACTCAAAAATAAATAAATAAATAAACAGATGAAATAACAGAATTCTGACTTTCTGCTCTGAATAAAAGAGTGAATTAATAGTAAATGTAAGGTTTGATCATCATTCATTTCTAAGTGGTTAAGAGACTGTTCAATTTAATTGTACATTGAAGTTCACTCACCTTGCTCCTCAAACTTACTCTCCTTTAGAATGTATTAGTTGACTCGCTTAGATTTTCTTGGATAACACAGAAATATTTATATATAATATACTTCTTTCTGTTGAGTTTAAAGTGCCTTCCAGCAATGTATGTCACATATAAGAATATAACCCCATGATGTAATTTTATTTATAATCCAAGATAAAATAAGGGGAAAAAACTCACACCCACAGTAAAGAAGAGATGATAATTTTTCATCCATCTTTTCTGTGTGTTTTTCATAAATCATTTTAGGACACACCTTTTCAATGCATAGCTGCTCTTAATTAGATCCATATTGTCATAGGACGTATGATTTTTCTTTTTGAGTGTTGCCACCAGCAGCAAAACATCCATTTCCTTATAATTGATTTTCAAGTGTATTTAAAATGCTTCATGAGGCATAGCATATTGAAATGACTCATGTTCATTGGAATATCTTGAGGATAAAAGTTATCTTTGAATGATTTTAGGATATTAAATGTAGAATGAAAACATTGTTCTTTAAAATTATTTTAAAATAGTTTTTGCAGATTTTAATTTTTTTGTTTTCACTTTTTAAATTACTGTTCTTTATAAGAATATGAGTAATCATTTTCAAAAACATCAATGAGAGGGTTTACATCAATTAAATACTAGACTAGGCTTTAGGAATATACAGAAAATGAAAATGGGCTTGTTCTCTCAGGATTATCCCAGAGCGGTTCAGTAAATATCAATGGCATCATATTATTGCACAAATGTTCAAAAGACCTGTATATAGATTATCCCATCTAACTTATTTTAGAAAATTCTGACACCTCTCTTATTTGGGCAAAGAATTCACAGTCATTTTGAAAAGTTAGGAGTTCCTGCTCTGGTGCAGTGGGTTAATGATCCGGCTTGTCTATGTGGAGGTGCCATTGGATCCCTGGCCTGAGGCAGTGGATTAAGGATCTGGCATTGCTACAGCTGTGGTGACGGTCACAGCTCTGGCTCGGATCTGATCCTTGGCCTAGGAACTTCTATATGTCCTGGGTGCAGTCAAAAAAGAAAAAATATCTAGCTGTCAAGTTACAGTCCAATGATGTCCTCTCCTAGAGATACTGTGTTGCTCACAGAGTTTAATTTCATTTCATTAACTTCTTATAGAACTGCATATTTTGCATTCTGTTCTCAGCAGCAAAACAGGATTTTATGATTAACTTATGTAAATGATAGTGCAGAAGCAACCTACAGAGCTACATGTGAAGAATAAAGGGTGATGATGGTATTTGTTAACATAATCCATTTGTGTAATATTACAGACTGCATACAAAGGTAGATTTGTGTATTCATTTAACAAATATTTGACTTGCCAGTATTATGAATAACATGAAATGAGTAAGACACTGTTAATTATATTCAAATAGCTTCCAATATAATAAAGAGTGGCTAACACTTACTATAAATATAATACACAATAATACACATAAAGAAAGAACATGAGCTTTGAAGCCTGACACAGCTGGATTAAAATCTTCACTTTTTGTGTTGTAGCTGAGTGAGCAAGTTACATAGTTTTCTTAATCATCAGTATTCTCATCTGTAAATTGGGGTAATAATAACTTGCTTACCCTGGATTAAATTATAGAATGCTCCTATAGTACCTAGACAGATATTCCAGTACCTTAACTGATCTTTCATAGCATGACTTCTATTCTGGGGGCATGAAGAAAGATTGATATAGTACTTACACTACAATGGAGGCTAGCTATTGATAGATAAACATACAGTGAATTGTGAGAGCCATGGTGAAAAACATGAGAAAAGAGTGATATGGTGAAAAATCCTCCTATGCCATCTCCACTGGAAAATAAAGGCTTTGATGTTGAGTAGAGGGAAATAAATTTGTGGAGGATAAGTTTAGGAACTGTCTTTGAAAGGTCTTAAAATCCATGTCAAGAAGAGATGCTTAACTTCCTAGGCAATGGAGAATTATAGAATTTTTTTGGATGGAGAAGTGACATGATCTTACTGTGTTTTAAGGAAATTAAAATTGTAATTGACTTTGAACAAAAGAGAGTGGGAAGAGTCTAGAGGCTGAGAAGCAATTTAAGAAATGACTGTTCAAGGTAAAGAAAATGAGGATTTTCATTTTCCATATGGGTCCATATCAGAAAGGAGGAAGTTGATAATGTTGGAATGAACTGGAAAAAATTAATAAGTTATTGTTTGTGGAGAACAAAGGAAAAGGAATTTTTTAAGGTGAGAAGATAATTGGATTTATTTGGGAAAAATAAATATTGATTGATTTTTTTTCTGAGCACTTTCATCTCTTTTCTTGGGCCAAGGATAATGGGATCAGGGAAAAGGTCCTTTTCCTCAATTTCATAACTCATTAGTGAGTAAATAAAGGTTAAGAGGATAAGTGACTAACCCTTGTCCCTCAGTTAATAAAAAGATGTTACATTTCTTGTTCCTAGACCACAACTATATCCACTACTCTGGGTTGGATATTAACATTCCAGGGAACATCTCAAGAGAAAATGCCCAGCATTATACTGATATTTGAGAAACCTATTTGGACTTTGGAGAGGCAAATTATTATGTGAGTCACCCACATGAATCTGTAGTCATTAGGGATAATGTTGCCAAGAGAGTGAGTACTAAAGAAGAAGTAACTCTAAGTTATATTCTTGAATAATATATATTTTTTAGAAAATAGGCAGAAAAGAAACAAAGACAAAATAATTCAATCTGGTTCATAAAAAGCAATTTAAAATAAGGCAGAGATCTGTAGATTAAGGAAGGTGAAAACTTAAAAAAAAAAAAGGAAAAGTGATATGGTAGAGTTCCCATTGTGGTGCAGTGGAAACAAGTCCAACTAGTATTCGTGAGGATATGAGTTTGATCCCTGGCCTTACTCAGTGGGTTAAGGATCTGGCATTGCCATGATGTAGGTCACAGATGTGGCTCAGATCCTGTTGCTGTGCCTGTGGCTATGGCTGGCAGCTGTAGTTCAGATTTGACCCCTAGCCTGGGAACATCCATATGCCATGGGTGTGGCCCTAAAAAGCAAAGCAAAAAAAAAAAAAAACCAAAAAACAAAAAACAGTAATATGGAAAGTTTTAATGGACAAGAGTTAGGAAGTACCACTTATTTTGAGCTAGCTGGTCCAAGATGTTTGAGAGGATATTTTTATTTTACTAATGGGAGATGAGAACAAAATTAAGGTTCTATTGTAATGGTCTAAAACTTGGAAAGAGAGAATACTTGTGCTGAGTTATGTGATAACTGTATAAATTTAGAGCTGCTCTTTGTAGGCACTATAAGGGAGAATATTTTGAATAGTCTTAAAAAAAAATTGACTGTTGAAATCTTGGAACCATTAACAAAAATAACCAATTTCATTTTACTCTTTTTGCATAAATACCTGAGGCTCTTAAAGATATTTCTAATGCTGAAATTCAATGTGAACTCTCTTTTGCATTGTAATATTTATGATTTACTGTGCTTTTAAGCCAAAGACTTTCCTGTTTTTCCCAACCAAGAAGTTGGTTGGGAGTTCCCATCGTCACTCAGGGGAAATGAATCTGACTAGCATCCATGAGGATGCAGGTTCCATCCCCTGCCTTTCTCAGTGGGTTAAGGATCCAGTGTTGCCATGAGCTGTGGTGTAGGTTGTAGACATGGCTCAGATCCTGCAATGCTGTGGCTGTGGTATAGGCCGGCAGCTGTAGCTCCAATTCAACCCCTAGTCTGGGAACCTCCATATGCTGTGGTTGTGGCCCTAAAAAGATAAAAAAAAAAAAAAAAAAAAAAGAAAAAGAGAGAGAGAGAGAGATTGGTTGACTGCCTTTCACATTTGGCCACACAGGTGAGTGAGAGTTCAATTGCTGCATTCTTGCTTTATACACCCAGAAACTCAATTTTATCACCTTGCTCACAGTTGATATAACTGATTTTATGCGGTAAACACTGTGAGGGTTAGACCATGTCTTCTTTGGCTTTAAACTTGGCACAGGGTCTTACAGACACCAAGAGTTCACGAATGAACAAATTAATGCATGAATAAATGTGTGAATGAATGAATGAATGAAGGCATGGAATAATGTTAACCTCAGATGGATTACAGAAAGTAATATTTATATTTTAAAAAGCATGTGAACAAACTAGTATTTGCATTTCAGATCTTTAGAAGATCCATTCAAAACCAGTAATGTGGGCAATAAAAGGAAAGTTTTGGTATTAGTATAAATCTCCTTTTGGGTTCACTGAATAAACATTTTAGGAAAAACAATAAAGCAAAGATATACATAATTGAACTAGAAAAGTCATTAATTACTGCAAATCATTTTAACAGAGAGCTTATTGTGGACAATTTCTTAAATGAGAAGGGAAGGAAATCATAATGATAGATGAGACTTTGTGTTTGTGTGCCTGGTAGGGGGAGGGGTTTGTGGATAAGAAGAGTAGTCTTAGTTTATTTACTTAGATATTTTCTCTATATGTGAATGAAAAATCATTACTCCATTGTTATTCATTTTAACAAATTTATAATTTGGGGTGACATTGATTAAAATTCACAAAACTAGTGAGCAATATGTAGACTTTGTGATATTATGTTTTTTTGATGTTTCACAAAGAAAGCTCAAACATCTTTCATCTAATTTGAGATAGAGAAGGCCACTTTTTTTCCCTGAATAAGACTTAATTTGTCTGCAGTTATCAAACAGGTACATAAAGTTTAAAAACAGCTGGTGTTTGAAAGGACATCTGTGTTATGGCTAGAATAGACACTAAGCATTTAGTAAACAATGCTATAAAATATAAACTAGGCTTTTAAAGGATAAAAGGCTCTTCCTTGTTTTAACAATTGTTATAATAAAATGTAGCAGACAGCAATAACTAAAAGGAAACTTTTTAATGCATTTGAGATCTGCCTTTTCTTATATAGCTATAAAGTATATTAATAGCTTTGAAGAAATTAAAGTCAATGAACTGTATATACACACACACACACACATACATACGCACAGTAAAAGCATAAGATGGAATTGCTTTAACTCTTTACTTATAACTGTAAATGATAGGAATTTGTTATCAGATAATTCAGATGTGACCAAAAGATGATCTTATGATCTATTGTTCTTGGAAGCCATACTTTGAATACAAAGCTCACATGCAGTTGATTTTACATTAGAACTTTGTAGTTAACATTAACTGGGCAATAAAGCTTATTAGGATATTTTGTTAAAAATTTGTTTAGAGCTAAGTACAATTCATATGAGAGATTTTTTTTTCAAAATCCCCCTAAAACAAACCCTGCTTTTCTCATTCTCTGCAGATTACCTCATCTCTTATTTTCCTGAAAATACTGAGGGTCTTTCACAAAAGATTTATTTTCTTTAAGATCTGTTTATATCATTTTTTCTTTTTATTTCATTTTATCTCTCCTTCTCTCCACATCCCCAATCCCTTTTTTGACACCTTAGTTCCTTAAATCCTGCAGCCATATCATCTTTTCTCTCCACTCATAATGCAGACATCCTCACCTTCTACTCACCCCTGAATTCTTTGGTTCATGACAGACACAAAACCAACTCACTTATTGAAATCATCAGGAACTCCTGTGATCCTAAATTTCATTGCCTTTATCTTACAATACCTATCAGTGTGAGAACTTTTCTAAGTATGTACACATGTATCACGTTGCTCTTTGGATATAAGCTAACAAATCCTGTTGTAAGACAAAACATTTTCTGAATACTTGGTTTGATTGTATTTTTATGTATAAAACAACATTCTTTCCTCATGAATTATTGAATTGATCAGTAGATGATCCAGGAGGATTTTTTTTTTTCCTGGCATTCGCTGTACTGACAGTTGATTAATATGTTTACCTGAGTTTGGGAAGTTGGGTTTGAGTTGATCTCAGTGAAATTCTTGAATATTTTTGAGTATTCTACAAAAACAAACACCATTTTTTCCTTCCAGTCTCTCTAATATCTCTCTTAGTCTTCCTTGTGGCCTTCTGATCCACTTTATTCTTCAAGTTTATATTCTTGTCCTTCTTTTTTCACTTCATCTCTATGGCTGTCATCTGGTTTAGTGGTTTCAGTAAGAATCCTTATATGGATTACTGTTACTATCTCCAATGCAGAGCTTTCTGTTGAGCTCCAGCTTTGTATGTTCAATTGCCCAATACAAATCTATACTATTTTATAGAAAGATAATATGTCACACTCAAGATGTCCTAAAACAAACTCATTTATCCTGTCCCAAACATAGTCTACCTCATATATTGTCTCTCCTCATTTATCTGATCCGAGTTCAGGTCTTTAATATGCAAAATAGAGATAATAAAACCTACTTCATACACTAAGTGCTGAAATAGTTGAATTCTTGTTAACAATATTATTAATTGCAGGGGCTATGTCTTGGTGTTACTGGGTCAAACATGTTACCTGATACAGGTAGGTTCTTTGTAAATATTGTTAGAGTGAATAACAGTAAATAAATGAATAGATGCTTGTCTCAGGTTAAACAACAACCACAGAATATTTTTTTCCACATTAACTCCAAGACCATTGCTACTGATGGAATCTCATTAAAGCCTTCTCTCAAACACTGATCCCTTAATCATCCCCTTTACAGCTCACATCATCCAGTTCTCCATGATAACCAGCTCCTTTGGTTTTAGCCTTAAATTATCTTCTGATTTCTTCTATTCTAGAATGTCATAAGTCAACCAATCTCCCTAGCCACTGTTCTATATTTTCCTGTGACCCTGAAAAGCCTCAATATGTAGAGTTTACATTCACTGAAAATTTGCCACCCACTCACACTCATTTTAAACGCCTTGTCATCAACTTCATATCAATACTTCTCACTACCTGTTCTCCAAAGAATCCACCAGTCTTTTTGTGGTTAATGTCCTTGACCATTCAGTAGTATTTATAACTTTTGACAGGTACTTCTATTTTTTACCTTTCTTGTGAATAGTGTTCTAAGCATCTTCCTTACTAAGAAGGTACTAAGGTTCTGACCAATATATTAAGATCTTTTCCTACTCCCTCTTTCTAAATCTCTTCTGCTTCCCTCTCTTCAATTTCTCTTTCAGTTTTAACATTATGACAATGAGACATCATTTTCTTTAGAATAAATCTCTCTCTAAAGTCTTATTTTCAACTGCCACATCTCTGGTTAAAAAAATCTCCAGAATTCCAAATTAGCATAGTCAAAATTGATTTCAAGTTATTTCTCTACAAATTAAATCCAATTTATAAAAGTTCCTCTGCTAATTTTGTGATCATGGAGATGTTACTTAACTCCTTAATATGTCTATATCCTTATCTGTAAAATGGGAATAGAATAGTCCCTATCCCATAAACGCTTTTAAACATTAAATGATGTTACGTGCATGGAGCAGTTATGAACACAATAAAGAAGGTACTTTATTTATTTATGGTTTTTTTTGCCTTTTTTTTTCTAGGGCCGCAACCGTGGCACATGGAGGTTCCCAGGCTAGGGGTCCAATCGGAGCTGTAGCCACCGGCCTATGCCAGAGCCACAGCAACGCGGGATCCGAGCTGCGTCTGCCACCTACACCACAGCTCACGGCAACGCCGGATCGTTAACCCACTGAGCACAGCCAGGGATCGAACCTGCAACCTCATGGTTCCTAGTCAGATTCGTTAACCACTGCGCCATGACAGGAACTCCCAAGAAGGTACTTTATGTGTGTTAGCTATTTTCAGTAATTTCCCTCTGCTTTTAAGTGTAACTTTTTTTTTTTGTCATTGGTTTAAATATGCAATATTCAGTTCTTTCTAACATGTTTACCATTCTATTCTGTTTGCCAAATCCTAGTTCTGACTCTTCTATTCTCCACTTATTTTCTGTTTCTATTAATGTTCTTAAGTTGTCTCTGCTTTTAGCTACTAGCCTTTTCTGTAAGAACTGTCTAGCTTATCTTTTATGTTTCTCATACAGTTAGTAAAGAAGTTTAGGTTAATGATGAGTTGTTTCTTTCAGTAATGTAGGCTATGGTTTTTTTGGTATAGTTAATTATTTTTTGCTTTCCATTTTCTTTAACAAGTACTTACTTTAATGATTTACCCTCGACCCTCATCCTTGCTATATTTGTTAAACACAAACATGTAACCATAATGAAAGCATGTAACCTGAAAATGTAAGTACAAAGTAGAACGGTTGACAATATTTATTACAGGCTATATTTATTACAGCCAATATTAAGCATTAGCTGACATGGCTATGTAATAGGAAAATTTAATCATGGTTTTTCTCCATGTACTCTCTAACACTTTAGAGATGACAACAATAACTTTCAGACAGAAAGAGAGAGAGAGAGAGCCTTAAAGCGAAAGAAGAATGGAAATATGATTATGGATACCTTTTCTTAGGAAAAAGAAAAGTACCAAATGTTTACTAAGACATTAAAGATGGAATTTCTGTAGTTATGTTCTATAAAAAGACATCCATAACATATAAACACACCTCAAGAGACTAGGTTTTAAATGAACGATAAATTATTGTGAAGTTTTTAGAAATGTATTTTATTTTTTTTCTTTTAAGATTTAAAAAATTACATTCTTTATTGGAATACCTTTAGGCAGAACTAAAGTAAAATATACCCTGTGTCAAACATATACTTCTGGAGACTGCTAGAAAGTAATAACTTAGGGCTAAGATTTTTATTAGGTTGTAGAGTTTTTTCCCTCTTGTGAATAAAAAGTTCATTTTAGGAAAAACAAAACCTACATTGTTTTCTTAACTTCTTCTTAACATATGTTAAATCTGCTGATTGGGGTCTTTTAGCCATCAGAGAATTCTAGGAAATGAAGACAATCAAGTGAGCCTGGAACTCTGAGAATTAGAAGTTACTGGAAAAATTCCATGCCCAAGGAACTCTAGAGGGGATTTCTCTGTTTATCTCTGAAGTTCTTGCTGTCCCAAGGACAGTTAGTCTTCTGACTCATTGTCTATATAAACCTGGCCTTTTTTAGACATTGCCCTCTAAACTAATTAATCCTCATGCTAGTTATTTCCTTTGAAACTTGTCCTCTTGACCATGGCCTAATTTCAATTATAGTTTTCCCACACACTTTCCCAACCTGTCCATGGCCTAGTTCTCCAAAGCATGTTCTCAATAATAAACTCCTTGTTATTGTAATTCTGTGACTTTTTCTGAGCTGGGGTAAGAAAGTGTCCCACATGAGCGAGCACTTTCCCATAATTTGACTTAAATTATATAATTTAATTGGTGTCTACTTTAACCTCCACCCCCCACCTCTGTTCCTGCCTAGTTTCATGAAGTAGATGTTACTGGCTTCATTTACGCTTGAGGGGACCTAACAATAGCACTGTTAAGCAATTTACCTAAGGCTATGATATTAGCAAATTGCCTAGGTGACTTTCAATCCATGACAATAAGAAATTTCCATCATCCTGTCCTGTCTCAACTGATATATATTTGGAAAATAGTGTTAGAATAAACATTTAGAAGGAGAATCTGGAAGGTAGAACAGCAATAGAGAAGTTGTTCTTCTCTCCCTTCCCTTCTTATGGGTTCTTCCATAAGCCCTGTCTCTTTCTATCACTGTTTGAAGATAATGTAAGTGAGCCTAAATATGCAGCAAACATATTTATTATGTCCATAGGAAGTAATTACTGGGAGTGGGGATGATAGCTAATGGGCTTCTGTGCTATTCTCATTGATTTAAACTGATTGGCTAATTTGTTCTACCAGTCTTCCTGAACTGGAAGACAATTATATTTGTCTAGAATCACCCCCTTTCCTTTTTCCTTTATAAAAGCAGGCACTGCAGTGGCTCCTTTCCAGTTTCCAGGGATTCTTAGTTATTGAAAATAGTTTATGAATGCACTCATAATTCTCAGCTACCTTGGAATATATCACCATGTGCTGCTAAACTGGACAACATAAGCAGATATTCTTTGAAACTGCCCTTCTCACTTTGTTTCAATAGCAACTTTTGTTGCTGTGCCTTCCTATCTGTCAGAAATGAAACGTTTTTTTTGGATTTCCTTTTTTGTAACCAGATTTCTTCTCTCAGTGTTATAAGGGCTTCTTGTTTGTTTGAGGCTATTTAATTATGTTTTCTAAATAATAAATATATATTTTAATATGCTAGGCCAAATGAGTCCTTAAAACAGATACCTATTAAATTTTTATAGTAACTCTATATAGTAAATACTATTCTTGTCCTCATTTTACATTTAAGGAGTCTTGGGCAGAGAAGCTCATACTTGACTTAAGTCACAGTTTAAAAGTAACAAAGTCAGATTCTAACTTGGAAAGTTTGAGGCTAGATCCCATACTCTCAACCATACACTGTCCTTCCCAGCCTCATTTTCTTGCTCAAAGTTCAACTTAATACAAAGAATGAATTTCAATTCAGTTCAGTAAATACTTTCTAAGGTCAATTATATTTTAAAAATTCTAAAGCCAGTTTTACAGTATAACATTCTATGTTTTATATACCTAGTTAACCTAGATTATGTATTTTTTCTTTCCTTCTTTAGCTTTCCTATGCATACCTTGATTAATATTTTGTTTATATTTGATATTTATAAGCGTATTTTTCTAAAATTTAGTAGCATTTTCAGTTGTGTTCATGTATTTTTAAAATATGTAATATCAATGCCATCCTACATAAATTGTCAAGGATATTAATAGTTTATAATTCATTGTATTATTTTTTCTTACCCTTCATAGACTTTCTGCCTCTCTTAAGCAAATTTACATAGATAATTAGTTCTGGACTACCAGAAATTTGGCCATCTAGGGAACATTTGGCAATGTCTGGGGATTTTTTTTTTTTTTAATATTATAACCATTTGGAGAATACTGGTATCTGTTGGATAGAGGCCAGAGATGATGCCAACCATTCTGTAAGGCACAGAACAACACCCCACAACAAAAAATTACCCCTCAAAAATATCAGTAGTGCCCAAGATTGAGAAATCCTTAGTCTTAGACTTTCCCTGGGGCTTTTACATTAGCATAAAAGCTAAGAATAGACTTTTTTGTTTTTTGTTTTTTTTCCTTTTAGGCAAATGTCAGTGGTTTCATTGACTTTCTTTATGCCCTGGTCCAAAACAATCCCCCCACCAAATCCTCTCATCATTTCTACTCTTTACAGCTATTTTAATTAGAAGCCAATATGTTAGGTTTTCTTTCTTTAAAACATAACTGTGTTGATGATAATAGTGACTGACACAACATCTGTGTAATTTTCAACCAAAAATTTGCTTATCTCTCAATGCTTTTACTATGCTATTGATGTTGTTTGCTGAAGTAAATATACAGACTTCATCCATTTATCAAAATTTTGGCATCTTATAATGCAACCAAACATTTATCTAGTATCTTAATTTCTAATCCCTTTAGATATGGTTTTATGTCATAAAGAACAAGTTTCTGGCTGCTATGAAATTGAGTTTGCCTTTTTCAAATAGTTTGAGCACAATTGTCATTTAGTAAAATAAACATGGCTCTATTATTTCTTAATGTCTTCCTTAACAAATATAAGATTAGAGTACATCTCACAAACTCCCATTGGGAAGTACTTAAGAAGTGAGTAATATTTCTGTCTGATTAAGTCAAGTAATCCCAAATGTAAGTAATTTACAGGAAGGCATCAGGGACTTTTTACAATAGACATATTGCAATATGTCACTGGAAATCAGTATCTCTCCACATGTTTGATCAACAGCCAGATGGAAGCTTTTATCACATTTATTTAATCTGAAATACACATGGTAATTACACTGGACCTTTGAATCAAGGCCTTATTAGAGTCTCAAGAGAAGTCAGGAAATGAGTTTGTCACTTGCAAACTGATGTTGTCATGACCCTCTGGGTAGAATTTACATATATCACTGCCTGGACTAGAGTATTGCTACAAATCACATTGTACCTCAAGGAAGTAAGATAAACCAAACACTTTGTTAACCTATGTAAGAAGAGAAAGGGGCTATTGAACAGTACAGAATATCACTTATTCACTTGTTTACTCATGTTACTCCAGGTGGTGTCCCTCCAATGAGTGGTGAATGAATAAAATGCAATATAAATTATATGGTTAATATTGGGCTACAAAAAGGTAAATACAAACAAAGGAACATTGAAGTAAAATATCCCCACATTTCTAGTCCCAAATCCCGGATATGGAATATCTACAACAATGAAACTTAGCAGATGCAAAAACATATAAGGTTTTCCTTGGATAAGTGATAGGAAAATAAAGATATCTCAAAACCACTTCTCAGAATTTTCTAACTAGGAAAATGCTGGATAACAAAACGTTATTTAATATTGAATAGGTTAATCCTGACTATTCTACTTCAGTATTTTCACATAGCACTAAAACATGAATAAGCAAGGCTGAACCGTGTTGGTATATATAAAAAACACTGAAATAATATTCCTGTTAAAAGTAGATGGAGGTTACCCTGGAGGTTGGGGGTAATAGAAGACCTTAAATTAACATTGTTTTTTCGTTGTATTTGAAATTTTGTATTATGATTATTATTTTAAAAGTCAGAAAAAGGAACTTCTTCATTTTTTAAAATTTTATTCAAGTATAGTTGATTTACAAGGTTGTATTAATTCTGCTGCATGGCAGTGAATCAATTATACATATATGTTTATCTATTCTTTTTCAGATTCTTCTCCTATATAGGTTATCACAGAATATTGAGTAGAATTCCCTTTGCTATACAGCAGGTCCCTGTAGGCCATCCATTTCATATCCAATGGTGTGCATATGCCAATCCCAAACTCCTAATCCATCCCCCTGCCCCGCATCTTTCTCCTTTGGTAACCGTTAGTTTGTTTTCGAAGTCTATGAGTCCATTTCCATTCTGTAAATAAGTTCATTTTTATCATGTTTTATATTCCACATATAAGTGATATCATATGATATTTGTTTTGCTCTGACATTTCACTTAATATGATCATCTCTAGGTCCATCCAGTTGCTACAAATGGCATTATTTCATTCATTTTTGTATTTTTTTTTTAATAATTTGATGAGTTGTATTATATCCACAGTTGTACAACCATCATCACAACCTAATTTTAGAAATTCCATCCCAAACTCTAGGTCTACCCCACACACCCCCTGACCTATCCCCTTTGGTAACCATAAAAAAATTTTACAGAGTCTGTGAGTCTGTTTCTGTTCTGCAAATAAATTCATTTGTATCCATTTTTTTAGATTCCACATATAAGTCATATCATATGATGTATGTCTCTCACTGTCTGACTAACTTCACTTGGTATGACAATTTCTAGGTCCATCCATGTTGCTGCAAATGCCATTATTTCATTCTTTTAAAAGGCTCAGTAATATTTCACTATATATATGTACCACATATTCTTATCCATTTCTGTACTGATGGACATGTAGGTTGCTCCCATATTGTGGCTACTGTAAATAGTGCCTCAGTGAATACTGTGGTTCATATATCTTTTCAAATTATGGTTTTCTCTGGTTATATGACCAGCTGTGGGAATTGCTGTATCATATGGTAGTTCTATTTTTAGTTTTATAAAACTCTTAAAGGAAAACATAGGTAGAGCTTAGGTTTACATCAGTAAACCACAGCAATATCTCTTTGGACCTACCTCTTGAAGTACTGAAAATGAAAACAAAAATAAACAAATGAGACGTAATTAAACCTCAAAGCTCTTGAACAGCAAAGGAAAACATAATCAAAATGAAGATAGCCCATAGATTGGGAGAAAATATTTGCAAACAAAGTGACAAATAAGGGCTTAATATCCAAAATATATAAACAACTCATGCAGCTCAATATCAAAAAACACATCCTAATCAACAAATGGGCAGAAGTTCTAAATAGCCTTCTCCAAAGGAGACATACAGATGGCCAGAAAGCACATGAAAAAATGCTCAACATTGATAATTATTAGAAAAATGCAAATCAAAACTATAGTTACCTTACACCAGTCAGAATGGCCATCATCAAAAAATGTACAAACAATAAATGCTGGAGAGGGTGCAGAGAAGAGGGAACCTTCCTATACTATTGGTTTAATGTAAATTGGTATAGCCACTTTGGAAAACAGTATGGTATTTCCTCAAAAAACTAGAAAAAAAGGAGTTTCTGTTGTGTCTCAGTGGTGATGAACCCAACAGGTATTCATCAGGATGCGGGTTCAATCTCTGGCCTTGCTCAGTGGATTAAGGATGTGGAGTTGCCATGAGCTGTGGTGTAGGTCACAGATATGGCTCAGATCCGATGTTGCTGTGGCTGTGGTGTAGGTCAGAAGCTGTAGCTCCAATTTGACCCCTAGTCTGGGAACCTTCATGTCACACAGGTGAGGCCCTAAAAAGCAAAACAAACAAAACAAAACAAAACAAAACTAGAAAAAAAATTAACACACACACACATAAACACATACACAGCCTTCCAAAAGTTTTGATAATATTGTGGCATTTTATATTTTTAATGTATTTCAAGGTAAAAATATAATTAAAACTTTGAAATCCATAAAACAGATGATTATTCAAAAAATAGTTTTCTATTAATATAGGATCATACAGCTAATGAGAAAGAGTTAATTAAATCACATGCACATTCTGAAATGACTTCAAAAATTTTATTGCTTAATAAAACTATATTAATGGCTATTACTGTTGTCCTAATAAAGTTGCATAGGATTTTAATGCTAATTAAAATGTTAATTAAAAAACATAAAATAATCCTATCAAAAATTTATCTTTTTTTAACTTTTAGCTAATTTGATATATACTGCATGTATTTTGTGACTTTCTTTTACATCAATTGAGAATCTCTTTAAGTTTGCTGACCTCTTTTTTTAAGTTAATATTTATTTACTTATTTTTTAACTTAATTAATTTTATTATTTATAGTTGTACAAGGTTCATCACAACACAATTTCATAGGACTTCCATTCCAACGCCCCAGCCCCCCCCTCCCACCCCCAATGTCTCCTTTGGCAACCATAAGTTTTTCAAAGTCGTTCTGTAAAGTTCATTGTATCCTTTTTTTAGATTCCACATGTAAGTGATAGCATATGATATTGGTGTCTCACTATCTGACTAATTTCACTTAGCATGATAATTTCTAGGTCCATCCTTGCTGCTGCAAATGCCATTATTTCTTTCCTTTTATGGCTGAGTAATATTCCATTGTGTATGTGCATCACGTGTTCTTTATCCACTCCTCTGTTGATGGACATTTAGGTTATTTCCATGTCTTGGCTATTGTATATAGCACTGCAATGAACATTGGAGTGCATGTATCTTTTCAAGTTGTGGTTTTTTCTGGATAGATGCCCAGGAGTGGGATTACTGGGACAAATTGTAATTCTATATTTAGTTTTTTGAGGAATCTCCATATTCTATTCCATAGTGGTTGCATCACTGACCTCGTTCTATTGAAATCACCACTATCATCTCACATAAGGGTCAATCTTGAAAAGTATCAGTTATATAAACAAGAATAACACATATTGACTATTTGCTCTGTGCTGGGCATCAAATCCCATTTTGCCTTCACAACAATTCTGTAAGACAGATGATCAGTAAAGATAACATTTTGCAGAAGAGTAAACCAAAGCTCAGTGAGAGTAAATTTTTCAGTGTCATTCAATTCATACCCAGTTTAACTGAATCTCTCTGAATATAGGAAAAGATTTTTAACTGAAACTATGGTTCATTTAGTGTCACATTTTAAATGTATCTTTGGTAAAGAACTGTTTTAAGACATTTAGGTTTTTTTTTTTTTCCTGTTTTATACTTACAATAGCAAGGGAAAAATCTAACAGGTAATATATACTTAAAATTCTTTTCATATGTAAAGTTAAAGAAGCACAAACACTTATGAGTCAGTGAACAAAATGGAGAAGCAGACATTAACATTTCTAGTGCTGCACTGCTTGTAGCCTTATAGTATGACCTTCAGAAAATAACTTAGTTGTTTTTTGTTTTCTTGATGTATTATCTTGCAAGGCAGTTTGAACTCTCGGTGAATGACAGGTTCTAGGAAAGAGTGCAGAAAAAATGATTTTATGTGGAGGTGGGAAAGAAGGAAACAAAACAACACTCTTTATTACAGAAACAGAAATAATTAATTATGCTAAATTTGGAAGAATGATTATGAATAGATTTCCAGTCACAATTAGAATATTATTTATCTTAGGTTATATATTTAATGGTATTTATGAAGGACCTAATATCTTCCTCTAAATTGTAGGTGTATTGCTTAAGTAAAGGAAAGACAGAAGGCTCTGTCATTAAAATTATAATACATTCTTAGGTATTAGGTACTACTTCAAAAATATTTTAGAAATATATTCTTATGACCATAAGATGTGGTTTAGAATGTAGAATACAGGTTGTTTAATGTTACCACTTCAATTTGTCTTCAGTCTAGTATAAATAACCCTAGTGAATGCATCTCAGAACTTTCAGTTAGGTCTTTTCATTTGTATGCTTGGACTGCAAAGTGTTGTGTAATAATTGTTGAAATGAATAATTACATTTTATGCATAACAGGAATTTAGGCCCAGTGCTTTTTAACAATGATGTAGGACAAAATTTTACATATAATCATACTTCATGTTAACTTGTAAGGGCAGAGTTATTTTATAGGCATATCTGCTACTCATTAATATTGAAGTCAATTTTCTCTAAAGAATATTTACAGGTTTAGTTAGTTGCATTTTGCATACTTATTTCTTAAATTAAAAAATCACAGTCCATTAATTCATAAAATATGCAAATTACATGTATGCTTAAATTGAAAGAATTATCATAACTTAAGTATGGTATGTTTTGTGCAAACTTTTTTTTCATTCATTTGGGAATCATGGGGTTTATTTCATACTTGCAAACTCTTTCTGTCATTGTATCAGTGTCTCTGTAAGCTAACAATCTGATTATGAAATTATTAATGATGATGAGGATATAGCAGCCCCTGATAGGTATTAAATATATAAATTATGTACAATGGAGCCAGAACTCCAAGAATTAACTACATTGAAGTTTTACAATAGTATTTTTCTCAGAATTCCTGTCAGAAGGAATTACTAAATTTGATGTAGCCTTTTTCCAAAGTTCTTCTTATATTAGAGTAAGTAAATCTACTCAATAGATCCAAGACATAATAAGCGAAACTCTGAATTTCTTTCTAAAATAATTTGAGACACCCTAGTACATTTTTTATTGTAACTCACCAATTAAATTGGCTGAGTTTTTCTTAATTTGTCAATAATTTGAACTCTAAACATGTTTCTCTATTCTACCTTGTGCATCTAAGTAGATTTATTTGTGATCTTGCCAAATCAAGCCACCATTTTCAACTTTGGCCATTTTGGAAAATAAATTCTAGATTATGGATGAAGAGGAAACTCAATGATGCTTCTCTTCCAGCTTTCTCATGGAATGACCTCAAAAGAGCACACAACACAGAGCAAAGATGCTCCAGAGAGGAAGCCATTCTTACACTTAGGGAAGTTGTTCACAGTAGCATTTCTGTGTAGGCATCCATAAGTCAGGCATCTAATTTTCAATATACATCAGTCGTGATATATCCTTTTTTTTAAAAAAAAATTATAGTTGATTTATAATGTTCTGTCAATTTCTGCTATACAGAAAAGCGACCCAGTTATACATTTATATGCATTCTTTTTTTCACATTATCCTCCATCATGCTCCATCACAAGTGACTACATATGGTTCCCTGTGCTACACAGCAGGATTTCATTGCTTATCCACTCCAAATGCAAAAGTTTGCATTTACTAACCCTAAACTCCCAATCTATCCCACTCCCTCCCTCTCCTCCTTGGCAACCACAAGTCTGTTCTCCATGTCCAGGAGTTTGTTTCTTTTTGTTTCTTTCCTGTAGATAGGTTCATTCATGCCATATATTAGATTCCAGATTGTGATATCATATGGTATTTGTCCTTCAACTTCTAACTTTCTACACTTAGTATGAGAGTCTCTAGTTCCATCCATATTGCTTCAGATGGCATTATTTTGTTCTTTTTATGGTTGAGTAGTATTCCCTTATGTATATGTACCACATCTTCCTAATGCACTCATCTGTTGTTGGACATTTAGGTTGTTTCCATGTCTCTTGGCTATTGTGTATAGTGCTGCAGTGAACATAGGGGTGCATGTATATTTTTCAGTGAGAGTTTTGTCTGGATATATGCCTGGGAGTGGGATTGCTGGATCATATGATAGTTCTATATTTTGTCTTTTGAGGTACCTCCATACTGTTTTCTGTAGTGACTGTACCAAATTATACTCCCACCAAAGGAGGGTACCCTTTTCTCTACACCTTCTCCAGCGTTCGTTATTGGTAGACTTGTTAATGATGGCCATTCTGACCAGTGCGAGGTTGTACCTCATATTAGTTTTGATTTGCATTTCTCTAATAACTAGTGATGTTGAGCCTATTTTCATATGTCTTTTGGCAATCCGTATGTCTTCTTTGGAGAAATGTCTATTCAGGTCTTTTGCCCATTTTTCCATTGGGTTGTTTATTTTTTTTTGCTGTTGAGTTGTATATGTTGCTTGTATATTTCAGAGATTAAACTCTTGTCAGTTGCATCATTTAAAACTATTTTCTCCCATTAGGTAGTTTTTTTTTTTTTTTAAATGGTTTCCTTTGCTGTGCAAAAGATTTTAAGTTTGATTAGGTCCCACTGGTTTATTTTTGTTTTTATTTCTATCGCTTTGAGAGATTGACCTAAGAAAATATTTGTACAGCTGATGTCAAAAATGTTTTGCCTATATTTCCCTTCTGAAAGTTTTATGGTGTCTTGCCTTATGTTTAAGTCTTTAAGCCATTTGGAGTTTATTTTTCGTGCATAGTGTGAGGGTATGTTCTGGTTAATTGATTTACATGCTGCTGTCCAGTTTTGCCAGTACCACTTGCTGCAGATATGTTCTTGATAGCACTTCTTCTCCTGTGAAAATACTTTCATACCAGTCTAATTCAGCTTGTGTTAGTTTCCATTTTCAGTTTGAAGTTTTTTACCTAAGTTACAACAAAAAAGTATTTATTAAACAGTTACTATAAAATCTACTAAATTTAGTATAAAAATAGTAACTGTGGTATGATTGAATTATGGTTAAAATAGTTAATATTCATATCATATATTTAATTAAAATAGTAATGTTTTAATACATATTAATGATTATTATTATATTTTATGGGACAGGTGTTATTCTAAGATTTCTGTATATGTTATCTCGCATGATTCACAGCAGAGAGAGGTTTAAGTGTTGGTGACACATCTAGTATATAAAGGACCAGTAAGGGAAAGAGGAGAAATTTACTTTCTATTTAAATGTAATTTAGTGTATTATAAAAATAGTGTAAGATTCCAGTGAGCTTAAGATTTTAATACTTAAAACATCCACAAGCCTTTCCCAATGGTCTGTGATGGTCTCTCCCACATGGTAAATAGAGAGGACATGTATATTATATTCTTCTAAATATATTCATTATTATAACTAGGGTACTGGCTCAATGACCATTCACAGTGGTTTTAAAAAGTTATATGAACACAGTCAATATGACTCATAACTATTACCAGAATAATCAATTCAAAAATGATAATACAGTGAAGTTTGATTGAATTGACTGTTGATATTGATAATACACATTTCTGAGCTGATAGGTTTATAAAGAGAAATTATTTTAGTAGCAGTGGTATTATGTTTCTGGTGCACTGGTGCCTAAGAATATTAACATAAAATAACATAAACAGGTAATACTTCCCCACCATTTATTTTATTTTTTTCCATTTCTTTTTATTACTCAAATGAATTTATCACATCTGTAGTTGTATAATGATCATAACAATCAAATTTCACAGGATTTCCATCCCACAGCCCAGGCACATCCCTCCATCCCCCAAACTGTCTCCTCCGAAGACCATAAGTTTTTCAATGTCTGTGAGTCAGCATCTGTTCTGCAAAGAAGTTCAGTATGACCTTTTTTCAGATTCCACATGTCAGTGAAAGCATTGGATGTTGGTGTCTCATTGTATGGCTGACTTCACTTATCGTGATAGTTTCTAGATCCATCCATGTTGCAAAAAATGCTTGTATTTCGTTCTTTTTAATGGCTGAGTGATATTCCATTGTGTATATGTACCACAACTTCTGGATCCACTCCTCTGTCAATGGACATTTAAGTTGTTTCCATGTCTTGGCTATTGCAAATAGTGCTGCAATGAACATTGGAGTACATATGTCTTTGCGAGTCATGGTTTTCTCTGGATAGATGCCCAGGAGTGGGATTGCTGGATCAAATGGTAGTTCTATGTTTAGTTTTCTGAGGAATCTCCATACTGCTTTCCACAGTGGTTGTACAGTGGTTGCAAAGATTTTCTCCCATTCTGTGGGTTGTCTTTTTGTGTTGTTTAGGGTTTCCTTTGCTGTGCAGAAATTTTGAAGTTTGATTAGATACCATTTGTTTATTTTTCTTTTTATTGTCAATACTCTGATAGGTGGATCTGAGAAGATGTTGCGGTCATTTATGTCAGAGAGTATTCTGTTTTCCTCTAGGAGTTTGATAGTGTCTGGTCTTACATCTAGGTCTTTAATCCATTTGGAGTTTCTTTTTGTGTATGGTGTTAGAGAGTGTTCTAATTTCATTCTTTTCCATGTGGCTGTCCAGTTTTACCAGCACCACTTATTGAACAAGCTGTCTTTTCTCCATTGTATATTCTTGCCTCCTTTGTAATAGACTAGTTGGCTGTAGGTGCATGGGTTTAATTCTGGGCTTTCTATCCTGTTCCACTAATCTATATTTCTGTCTTTGTGCCAGTACCATGCAGTTTTGATGACTCTTGCTTTGTAGTATAGACTGAAGTCCAGGAGCCTGATTCCTCCAGCTCCATTTTTCTTTTTCAGAATGTCTTTGGCTATTCTGGGTCTTTGGTGCTTCCAAAAAAACTTTAAAATATTTTGTTCAAGTTCTGTGAAAAATGTCCTTGGTAATTTGATAGGGATTGCATTGAATCTGTAGATTGCCTTAGGTAGTATAGTCATTTTGATAATATTAACTCTTCCAATACAAGAGCATCATATATCTTTCCATCTATTTGTGTCATCTTTGATTTCTTTCATCAGTGGCTTGTAGTTTTCAGAGTATAGGTCTATTGTTTCTTTAAGTAGGTTTACTCCTAGGTATTTTATTCTTTTGGATGTGATGGTAAATGGAATTGCTTCCCTAATTTCCTTTTCTGCTTTTTCATTGTTAGTGTATAGAAATGCCGTCGATTTCTGTGTATTGATTTTGTATCCTGCGACTTTGCCAAATTCGTGGATGAGTTCTAACAGTTTTCTGGTAGAGTCTTTAGGATTCTCTAGGTATAGTATCATGTCATCTGCAAATAGGGATAGTTTTACTTCTTCATTTCCAATTTGGATTATTTTTATTTCTTTTACTTCTCTGATTGCTGTGGCTAGGACTTCCAAAACTATGTTGAAGAGTAGTGGTGAGAGCAGACCTCCTTGTCTTGTTCCTGATAAACAGGAATTCTTTCAGCTTTTCACCATTGAGAATGATGTTTGCTGTGGCTTTGTCATATATGGCCTTTATCATGTTGAGGTAGTTTCCCGTTATGCCCACTTTCTGAAGGGTTTTTATCAGAAATGGGTATTGGATTTTGTCAAAGGCTTTTTCTGCGTCTATTGAGAGGTTCATATGATTTTTATTCTTCAGTTAGTTAATGTGGTGTATCACACTGATGGATTTGAGGATATTGAAGAACCCTTGCATCCCTGGGATAAATCCCCCTTGATCATGATGTACAATCCTTTTAATGTATTTTTGGATGTGGTTTGCTAGTATTTTGTTGAGGATTTTTGCATCAATGTTCATCAGTGAAATCAGCCTGTAGTTTTCTTTTTTTGTGGAATCTTTGTCTGGTTTTGGTACCAAGGTGATGGTGGCCTCATAGAATGAGTTTGGGAATATCCCTTCCTCTGCAATTTTTTGAAATAGTTTCAGAAGGAGAGGTGTTAGCTCTTCTCTAAATGTTTGATAGAATTCGCTTGTGAAGCTATCTGGTCCTGGACTTTTGTTTGTTGGAAGTTTTTTACTCACAGTTTCAATTTCACTTATTGTGATTGGTCCATTCATCTTTTTTATTTCATCTTGGTTTAATCTTGTAAGATTGTACTTTTCTAAGAATTTGTCCATTTCTTCTAGGTTTTCCATTTTATTGGCATATAGCTGCATATAGTAGTCTCTTATGATCCTTTGTATTTCTGTGATGTCTGTTGTTCCTTCTCCTTTTTCATTTATAATTTTATTGATTTGAGTCCTCTCTCTTTTTGTCTTGATAAGTCTGGGTAGGTGTTTATCAATGTTGCTGATCTTTTCAAAGAACCAGCTTTTCAGGTCATTGATCTTTTCTATGGTTTTCTTTATTTCTATTTCATTGATTTCTGCTCTGATCTTTATGATTTCTTTCCTTTTACTAACTTTAGGTCTTGTCTGTTCTCTCTTGAGCTGCTTTAGATGTAAAGTTAGCTTGTTTATTTGAGCTTTTTCTTGTTTCCTGAGGTGGGCTTGTATTGCTATAAACTCCTCTTAGAGTGGCTTTTGCTGCATCCCATAGGTTTTGGAGTGTCATATCTTTTTCTTGTTTCCTATTAGGTGGGCTTGTATTGCTATAAACTCCTCTTAGAGTGGCTTTTGCTGCATCCCATAGGTTTTGGAGTGTCATATCTTCATTGTCATTTGCTGCTAGGTATTTTTTAATTTCCTCTTTGATTTCTTCAGTGATCCATTGGTTGTTTAGTAGCATGTTGTTGAGTCTCCACGTGTTTGTGTTTTTTGCAGTTTTTTTTCTTTTTGTTGATTTCCAGTCGTATAGTATTGTGGTCGGAAAAGATGCTTGATATGATTTCAATTTTCTTAAAGTTACTGAGGTTGGATTTGTAGCCCAGGATATGCTCAGTCTTAGAGGATGTTCCATGTGCACTTGAGAAGAATGTGTATTCTGTTGCTTTTGGATGAAATGTCCTATAAATATCTATTACGTCCATCTGGTTTAATGCTTCATTCAAGGCCTGTGTTTCCTTATTGATTTTCTGTCTGGTTGATCTGTCCACTGCTGTAAGTGGGGTGCTAAAGTCCCCCACTATGACTGTGTTATTGTCAATTTTTCCTTTTAAGGTTTTTAGCATTTTTCTTATATATGGTGGTGAACCTAGGTTGGGTGCGTAGATATTTAAAATTGTTATATCATCTTCTTGGATTGATCCTTTGACCATTATGTAATGTCCTTCTTTGTCCCTTAAAATATTCTTCATTTTAAAGTCTACTTTGTCTGATATGAGTATTGCTACTCCAGCTTTCTTTTGATCCCCATTTGCATGCAATATTTTCTTCCATCCTCTCACTTTCAATTTGTATGTGTCCCTAGAAGTGAAGTGGGTCTCTTGAAGACAGCATATATATGGGTCTTGTTTTTGTATCCATTCAGCCAGTCTATGTCTTTTGGTTGGGGCATTTAGTTCATTAATCTTTAAGGTAATTATTGATATGTATGTTCTTATTGCCATTTTATTAATTACTTTGGATTTGTTTTTGCTGCTCTTTTTCCTTTCCTTCTTCTCTTGTTCTTTTATGCCTATAGAAGTTCCTTTAGTATTTGTTGTAAGGCTGGTTTAGTGTTGCTGAATTCTCTCAGCTTTTGCTTATCTGTGAAGTTTTTGATTTCTCCTTCAAATCTGAACAAGAGCCTTGCTGGATAGAGTCATCTTGGTTGGAGGGTTTTTCCTTTCATCACGTTGAGTATATCATGCCACTCCTTTCTGGCCTGCAGAGTTTCTGCTGAAAAATCTGCCAATAGCCTTATCGGGGTTCCCTTGTATGTTATTTGTTTCTTTTCCCTAGCTGCTTTCAAGATTTTCTCTTTGTCTTTAATTTTGGTCAGTTTGATTAATATGTGTCTTGGTGTATTCCTCCTTGGGTTTATTTTATATGGTACTCGTTGTGCTTCCTGGATTTGAGTGAATGATTCCTTCCCCATGTTAGGGAAGTTTTCAGCTATTATCTCTTGGAATATTTTTTCTGTGTTCTTCTCTCTCTCTTCTCCTTCTGGCACCTCTATAATACAGATATTGGTGCATTTCACATTGTCCCAGAGTTCTCTGAGACTCTCTTCATTTGTTTTTAATCTTTTTTCTCTTTTTTTTTCTGCATCCACATCTTTTCCACTAATCCGTCCTCCACCTCACTTATTCATTCTTCTGCCTCCTGTATTCTGCTATTAGCTGTTTCTAGTGAATTTTTTTATTTCAGTTATTGTATTTTGCATCTTTTCTTAAGTTTTATATCTTGTATCTCTTTGGTCAGTGTTTCCTGTAAGTTATCCATCTTTGCTTCCAGTTTATTTCCAAGGTCTTGCATCATCTTGCACATCAACAGTCTAAAGTCTTTTTCCTGGAGGCTGAGAATCTGCTCATGGCTTAGCTGTTTTTCTGGGGTTTTTACTTTCTCCCTCATCTGAGTTATAGTCCTCTGTCTTTTCATTTTTATAGATTTTTGGTGTGGTGACCTTCTTACAGATAATAGAGTTGTAGCCTCTCTTACTTCTGGTGTCTGCCCCCCTTGTGGCTGAAGTCAGTATGGGGGCTTGCTGTAGGCTTCCTGATGGGAGGGGCTGATGCCTGCCCCCTGGTAGGAGGAGCCGATTCTAATCCCTCTGGTGGGTGGGGCTTAGTCTCTGGATGGGATTAGAGGCAGCTGTGTGCCTGAGGGGTCTTTAGGTAGCCTGTTTACTGAGGGGTGGGGCTGTGATCCCACCTGGATTGTTGTTTGCCCTGGGGCTTCTCAGCAGCTGGCTCATGGTTGGGGCCAGATTTTCCCAAAATGGCCACCTCCAGGGAAAGGACAGTTGCTGAATATTCCTGAGAGCTTTGCTTTCAATGTCCTTCCCTCACAACAAGCCACGTTCACCCCTGTTTTCCCAGGATGTCCTCTAAGAACTGTTGTCAGGTTTGACCCAGATTCCCTTGGAGACTTTGCTTTGCCCTGGGACTCAGTGCACATGAAAGTCTGTGTGCGCCTTTTAAGAGTGGAGCCTCCATTTCCCCCAGTCCCGTGGAGCTCTTGCGCACAATCCCCACTGGCCTTCAATGCCAGATGCTCCGGGGCTCTTTCTCCCTGTGCCAGTTCCCCACACGTGAGAGTTTGATGTGTAGCTTAGAACTCTCACTCCTATAGGTGAGTCTCTGAATCAGTTAGTTTCCAGTCTGTGGAGCTTCCCACCCCGGAGGTATGGGGTTGTTTATATCATGAAATCACCCCTCCTATCTCTTGATGTGGCCTCCTCTTTTTCTTCTGGAGTAGGGTATCTTTTTTAAGGTTTCCAGTCCATTTTGGTGAAGAGTGCTCAGTCTTTAGTTGTGAATTTTGTTGTTTTTAGAGAGAAGTTGAGCTCCAGTCCTTCTATTCCACCATTTTAACCCCCTCCCCACCATTTAAAATGTTTATTTTTCCATTGCAATCATTTCTGCATATAAACAGACATCATAAAATATTGTTGCAGACTAAACTTTTTAGAATAATATTGAGAATTATATTTTCACTGTCAAACATTTATTCTTTATATTTTTCTAAGTATTTTAAAAAATACATCTGTACTACTATTGTTTCCTCCAGAAGTATATTTAATGTAATTATTATCAGATCAGCTGTCATTTTTTTAGTTTAATATGAAATGTGCTTAAGTCAAGATTCTACTCTTCCACAGAAATTATTGCATTTAATTTATTTAACCTCTAGTCTGCTTAAAAATACTTTAATTCATCCTCTTAGATTTACACAGAGTACATTGCCAAAATAGACATATGGCAATGTCATATAATAGTCATTTGCCTTTCTCTTAATGGTTGTTCCCATTTATTCATTTTATGTGTGTAGGCTGAGACCAGTGATGTACAAACAGTTAGGTATTGCTGACACTAAATGCAGAGCAGTTCCATGTTAGAAAAACATAAGGTAACAGAATAAAAAAAAAAAAAAAAAAAACAGCAGCTTCTACATAGTAAATAAATATAAAGGAAATTGGACACTGTAGAATGAATTTGACTATGTTTTACCTGAAAAAAAATGCAAGTTTTCTTGCAGTCACTAACCCTAAAAAGTTCAATATTTTACTCACATTGCATTTATTGAGCACCTATTAGATGTGATTTATTATATGCACAGATTCCATATAAACTGATTTGAACAGTAACCTGAGAAAGGCAGAGCAGGTATATACCCTTATTTATAGATGTAAAAACTGAAACTCTTAGAAGCTCAAGTGGAAACTATTATTTGGGTCTTGGGGTTATGAGTGTGATGTTATTTCAGATCTTCTCAGAGCTTAAAGAGAAACTACTCTTTAATGCAGGTAGATTACACTCTGTGTCATGTGCCTAATGGGTAACGCAGCTCACTTTTCCAAGTAGCAAATAACCCCATGTTTACCCCAAAACTTATCCTTATTTTTTTAAATGATTTTAATTTTTTTCCATTATAGTTGCTTTACAGTGTTCTGTCAATTTTCTAATGTTCAGCAAATTGACCCATTCACACATACATATACACATTCTTTTTCTCACATTATCCTCCATCATGCTCATTCACAAGTGACTAGATATAGTTCCCAGTGCTGTACAGCAGGATCTCATGGCTTATCCATTCCAAATGCAATAGTTTTGCATCCATCATTGTCATTTTAATCACATAGATAACCTTAGAAAGCACTCCTCTCTTTCACCTCCCTCATGTTCTTACACAGGTAATCAGGCAAGTTCTCTCCTCCTTTGGATATCAGTGCTAAAAGAGGTGAAGCATTTTGCGAAGGGCCCTGGTCCTAAGAGTTCTATTACTCTGCTGGTTGAGAGTCCTTTCTGAATTGTTCAAATTCTTCAGAGCTGAAAAATTGCCTCATTTGAAGCAGTCAAGGAAATACAGTCCTGAGTTCACTTTAGAAGAAAGATCAGTGAAATGAAGAGAATTATGATAGAAGCTACTTTATCCAAAAGTCTCGCTTATATTTTTGTTCTCAAAGACACATGGAGTATCTTACTCAAGGATATATATTTTGTTTGAGCCTAGCACATTATTAACTATTTATAAATACAAGTTAATAACGTCAATTGTTATATAACTAGGAAACCTATAAGCTGTAACAAATGACAGGCAGATCTTGAGAGGGGATGATTCTCAGAAGAGGAAGTCTGAGCTCAATGCATGAAATTAGTATAGCATACAGCAACACTTCACTTTTTTATTTCTGACAGTCACACTCACTTGCTGAAACATTTTGTAAATTGATTACATCTCTAAGCTAAACAACCTTGACACACCAAATTCAAAACAAACAAAATGGTGATTTTATAATTATTGTCAAAATCTTTCTGAATAGGAAGTCTATGTGCTATTAATATATAGAAACATGTGGTGACATTTGTTATTTATGAGCCTGGTATGCAAACAAATTTATTGTACAATAAATAGATTTTGGAAAGGAAAGGCTAAGTGGTGGGTTTACTGGGATTGAAAACCTGCTGTACGATGTAGCATTAATTTAGAACTCTTGGATTTAGAGTCCCTATACACATTGTTTATAGTAAAATTTATGTATAAATCATCGCACACACAGAGAAAACCATATATTTTCATGTTTTCTATCCTTTGGAGATTGTTCTTAAGTGTTCATGTGAGAACATTAATTGTACATAAAATTAAAAGATAATTGATGACTCTTGAGTGAATATAGTGACTTATTTCTCTCCAGGGACTTTGCCAATGTCATATACTGCTAAAGAACAGTGTACTTTTTTTCTCCATAAATTATGTATAACTATTTCTAGTGTTTTACATAGTGGCCCTCTTTCTGAAGCATTACTCTATTTAAAGAGGGGAAAGTAGACTCTTAAGTACATAAAAATATTTAATTTGATGTTAGACTTGAATTATCTAAAGCAATAAATATGAATCAGGATAAATCATTTTTACTTGGCACTAATTTCTAAAATATTTAGATACTAATAATATTATTCTATTTCAACAAATAATGTAATACCATAAATATCCATTGCTCAGCACAGTAATTTGGTATCTAAAGATTCAAGTTCTATCTGGAATTCAGTATAAATATTGAATATTATCCATTCATTCATTCAATTCACCTGGTTCTAAGAACTATGTAAAAGTGCCATTCCAGCTATATTACAACTGTGAGACACAACATTTACCCTCCAGAAGACTTATATCTTTGCAGGGAAGGTAAACCAAAGTAAGTGAATTAACTCAAGAGAAGAACCTTCTGAATGAAATAATTCATGGCTGACTGACGTGGAGAGACTAATCACTGATGTTTGGACTCCATACACCCAGAAGGAAGGAAGAATATCTTACTGGATGAAGAAAGCTCTAGCAAGGAGGATATTTAGCATTGATGGGTAGTGAATTCCTCTCCAGGACACAAGAAAAGAGAATACAATGACATGAAAAGATAAAACGCTGGAAAAAATTACCCCAACAAACTCTTGTTCTCAAACTAGAGTCATCTGATGCTTCTTAAGAACTAATTTTCATAATTATTTTTAAAGCTTTTCAAAAATTAATCCAAAAACTTGCCTAGGCAAGCTGTTCTTTATATTAATAATAACTATGCTTTTCTGAGTCAACACTTTATACATGAAGTGAATAAAATAAGCCATTTGTAATACAGAGCCTGGCACAGATTAAATGCTCAATAAATTACTGTCTCATTTAACTCTCACCCATCACCAGATACCCAGAAGATTCGTTTTATCCAATCTCATGTTATGCAAATCTTCTGCTGTTCATTTCCCCCTTTTTTCAAATACTCAGACATTTAAATGCTTCACCACTACCATATAAGTAAAAGTCCTAAATGAGTCTTTTTAAAAATTAAAAACAGAAATCTTTATCTTTCTACACAGAAGTTTACACTTTCCAACTTCTTTTTCCTCATATAATTAACATTTAGACAGTGCTTACATTACAATGTGTCAGACATTCTTCTAAGCCCTTTCTGTACAATAACACGTTTAAACTTAGACAATATGAGAAATAAGAAGTATTCACATTAAAAATATGAGAAGGTTAAGAAACTTGCCCAAAGTCAACCTGATAGTAAGTTGTCTAGGTTTGGTATAAACAATTTGTAAATCCAGGATTTTGTGAGCATTTCCTTTTACTTGAAAAACTTTCACTGACTCTTCTCCCACATTTTCCTTTTATTTATGCATATAATACAACATAGTTTCACCCCAAGCCTGATTTCATCTGATGTCCTTAACATCACTCACTGAATCTAACCACTACGAAACACTGGTGTGTGATTGGGGAGAGAGCAGGGGTTTGCAATGTAACTCATAGCAGCACCTAATACAATGCATAACTCAGTGGCAGGTAACTAAGTAAAAGGAATTTATCTGTGCAGTCTTGGATGTTTTACTTGTCTACAGGCCATTGGCTGGGGATGAGTATTGTATTTTCCAGACTTCCCCAAATCTATTTTCCATTGCCTTAAATTTTTGTATAATTCAAATAAGACCATATATGCAAAAGACCATACTATAGTTTCTATGTTAGTCAGTTCAGGCTACTGTAAGAAATACCATAGACTGAGTGACTAAAACTATTGAAATGTATTTCTCACAGTTCTGGAGTCTGGAAGACCAAAATCTGGATTTCAGCATGGTCAGATTATGGTAGAAGTTCTCTTCCTGACTTGCAGACATCTGCCTTTAAGCTGTGTCCTCACATGGCATGGAGGAATAGAGAGAAAGAGTCTTATTCTTTTGTGTCATTTAAGTGCACTGATCTCATGATGAGGGACCTACCTTCATGACCATATTTAAACCCGGTTTTCTCCCAAAGCCCTATCTCCAATACCATCACATTTGGGGTTAGAGACTCAATATATAAATTTTGAGTGGGACACGATTCTGTCCAGAGCAGTTTCCTAAAAAAGAATATTCTACTTTCCAAAATCTTAAACATTCTATGTAAGTACATTCCCAGCAAAGAAATAGGGAATTAACTGGAATTGCTATATATCCCTTGATTGTGATGCAGAATCACTTATAGGAAAACTAAACCTGAAAAACTATCTATGCTTTCTGTTTCTGAAGTGATAATTCCAGTTTTACGCTTATTTTTGTGTTTAATTTCATAACTTTTGAACCATTTTATTGCTAAACTGAAATTTCTTCAAGAGTTTTCAATCACTTCTAAAAATAATAGACTCCAAAATGAACACAGGACATCAATATAATTGGTTTTATTGTTGAAGTGGCCCATATTATACATTCCAGTATTACTCTGGGTTTAAATTTATTCTACTCTGTTCTTGACTGTTTAACTCTTGACATTCCATGACTCTGATGGTTGTTATTAGGGAGCTATGTTTGGGGACTCTTGCATAAGAGGGCTTCATGTCACTAATTCATCTTTTTTCTATTCATTTTAGTTTTTCCAACTCTTCTATTTTTCAATATTTAAATCTACTCCTGAATGCTGACATTTAAACAGTTTTGAGATAGTTTTATTAAATTTTAGTTAAAAAATTAGTAAACATTTCTTAACCTCACTAAAAGGTGAATTAACATGCTTGTTACAGTGCATATCCTTAAAGAATTATCATTTTTTAAAAATTATAATTGTAAATCCAAAATTGGCTTTGAAAACATATTTGTTTTAATATGTAAGGATAATAATTTTCTTTTTAAAATGGTCTCAAAACCTAATTTAAAAATATTTACAGAAAATGATTTTCATTTCAATTCTTACCATTTTGTTAAAATGAGAAATCACATATAATAAAAATATTTATTGTAAAATACTTCTAATACTTGAATTAAAATATGCAATATTTATGATTTTCTCTGCTTTGGTCCTAGAAAGTTAGATTTTTTTTCTAGGGTTTTCACTTATTTATTTATTTTTTTCTTTTGGGACTGCACCTACAGCATATGGAAGTTCCCAAGCCAGTGGCTGAATGTGAGCTGCAGCTGTGGCCTACACCACAGCCACAGTAACATCAGATCCAAGCCACATCTGTCTATGATGCAGCTTGCAGTAACACAGAGTCTGTAACCCACTGAATGAGGCCAGAGATTGAACCTGCATCCTCGGAGAGACAATGTCAGGTGCTGAGCCACAGTAAGAACTTTGAGTTTTCACTTATTTTATGGGAACTAAACATGATAAACTATATACTTGATGGTAGAAATCCTTAACAATGATTTAAGAACTAGAATTACATAATTTAGTTCTTATTCATATTAAGATTTTTAAATAAAACTATACTTTAAGGTTATTTTCTACTCTTCTAAATATCAGAAATTACTAATCCTAAATATTATTATTTGACATATTTTTTTCTTTGGAGTCCTTTATTTTTTTAATTTTTTTGTCTTTTTTGCTATTTCTTTGGGCTGCTCCCACGGCATATGGAGGTTCCCAGGCTAGGGGTCGAATCGGAGCTGTAGCCACTGGCCTACGCCAGAGCCACAGAAACACGGGATCCGAGCCATGTCTGCAGCCTACACCACAGCTCACGGCAACGCCGGATAGTTAACCGACTGAGAAAGGGCAGGGACAGAACCCACAACCTCATGGTTCCTAGTCGGATTTGTTAACCACTGCGCCACGATGAGAACTCCTGGAGTCCTTTATTAAAAGTCCAAGAACCCTAACTGAAAGATGTTAAGCTCAGAAAGTTTTAATTCTATAATATTCTTTGTATTTTATGCATTATCGAGTAGAAAAAGTTTCTATTCTTTTCTGTTGCCAAATATATTGGCATTTATTCACTCCCTGATTAAGAGGCAAACTCCAGCAAGTCATGGGCTAATGCTTGATGATGAATAATGGTCTTTAAAGACACATGGTATATTTATCTAAATGGTAATATAGACTCAGCTGTCTATAAAGAAATGTCAGAAGTTTGTATGTACTTCATCTTTTTATTGCTATGACAGTAGGGGAGGAATGAGAGAAAGGATGTATGAGAGATTCCCACTGGGACACAGTCATTTCAATTATGTATTATCTCTGCATTGTTCAAGTGATACTTAACTGATCCTAATCTCAATCACTTGTTTTAGTTGCTAAGAATAGAAATTGACAGAGTTTTAGTTCTGACAGTTATGGGGGAGAAATAAAAAGCATAACCAAAAATGTTAGCTTTAACAAAAACATTTACAAGTAGACATGCAAAGAATTCCCTGTAACCATATTATCTCTGAAATCTTAAAAAGCTAGGACTATGTGTTAACTTATTTTGTTGTTGAGATGAAGGCTAAAGGTTGAAACTTTTCCTTTATAGATTATATGCAGAACATTCCTGACTAGGGTCAAATAAACATGAGTTTTATGGATTACTTTCACTGAAAGTCATATGTAATTGAAACCAGTAAAATATATTCAGTAATGAAGATGATATATTTAAATTGATTTAAAACAAATTCAAACAGATCAAATCATGTTTGTATAAATTGTACAAAAAAAAAGGAGTGGCCTACATGTTATCTACGACTCTACTATGTAAGTGAAGATTTTAGGCAAAAGTATATGAAATCAATGAAATCTTTTACCCTAATGATCCATATTCCAAACTTTTCTCCAGTCCATCCACTAAGTACAAATATCTTATGATTCACATATCAGTTACAAAGATAATTTCTGTAGCTTGATTGATTTGCAGCATTACAACTGAGCAGAAATAAACACCAAGCCTCAGGAAAGAGAATCCATCCATATTCAAAACACCTCAAAATTAAGAATGAAAAGAAGAAAAGAAAATGCAAGGATGTGTAAATAGAATTTAAAAATTCAACTTGAATCCAGTGAAAAATGTTTGTAATAAAGAAGATAAAAAGTGCATGCTTATAAAGGAAAAACATTTTCCAGATACTTTTTTTTGTTTGTTTGTTTGTTTGTCTTTTTGCTGTTTCTTGGGCCGCTCCCGAGGCACATGGAGGTTCCCAGGCTAGGGGTCTAATCGGAGCTGTAGCCCCCGGCCTACACCAGAGCCACAGCAACGCGGGATCCGAGCCGCGTCTGCAACCTACACCACAGCTCACAGCAATGCCAGATCGTTAACCCACTGAGCAAGGGCAGGGACCGGACCTGCAACCTCATGGTTCCTAGTCGGATTCGTTAACCACTGCGCCACGACGGGAACTCCATTTTCCAGATACTTAAGTCGAAACATTGTACTAAAATGAAGACAATACTATAAAACTTTTTTTTTTTTGGTCTTTTTGTCTTTTCTAGGGCCTCTCCTGTGGCATATGGAGGTTCGCAGGCTAGAGGTCTAATCAGAGCTGTAGCCGCTGGTCTACACCAGAGCCACATCAATGCTGGATCGTAGCCGCATCTGCAACCTACACCACAGCTCACAGCATGCCAGATCCTTAACCCACTGAGCAAGACCAGGGATCGAAGACACAACCTCATGGTTCCTAGTCAGATTTGTTAACCACTGAGCCACAACGGGAACTCCAAAACTTTCATTTTTTATTGTCAATCATATAAAACTATTTAAAATACCTACTAAGTAAGCACAGAGTGGGGTTAAATAGAGTTTAGTTAAACCAAAATAACAATCGATAACAAAATCCTTTAGGAAGAAATAAGGAAAATCAATGATAGAAAATCAAATCATCTAAACAGATGATAAACTTGGGAAATATTACTCAAACAAAATGTAAATTAGTAAAATGATTCTAACAATGGGAAAGAGGGAATAACATATATTCAACATAAAATATGGAATTTCTAAAAATGAATAATTGGATCTTCTAAGAAAGAAAACAGAAGAACAATTATTAATCAAAAGTAGAGTAGATAAAATGAACACAGAAAAAAAAGTAGAGTAGAAAAAAGAATTTATAAGCCAAGAAACATAAACTTAATTTGATTTTAATAAAAAAGTAGGTTTGCAAGTGAAACAAAATTGTGACTAAAGACAAACCACAAAATATATTCAGCTAAAATATCAAAATATAATTGAAGAAGAAAAAGAATTCTGAGAGCCATCATGCAGAAAAAAGCACGTCATTTTTAAAAATGAATTTTTTAAGATTTATGTGGCAGAAGCAGGAGGCAGAACAACCTGAATGATTTCAAATTTATTTGGTATGAAAAAAGGGGCAAAACAAATTGTTATAACACTGACAAATCATTTTGCATTATTATTAATTCAAAAAGATTCTTTAGCCAGTTGAATGTTTATTCACAACCAAATAATACTTAATATATTCAAGATTCAAGGATGTTGTTATTATGAAATTTTTTTAAACAAGATGTGTGCTTCATGTCATCAAAGGAGGAATAATTTTACTATCTAATTTTAGATATATAGAAATTAAAGGTAACTCTAGATATTGAGATGAGTAGAGACCAAACAGTGTCAAAAATAGGACTGTGGCTAGTCCGTTTAAATTTTTGATGCATTCCTGCAATCATCAGAATTAGGATGAAACTGTCATTGTTCACAAAGCACTAATTAGTGCAGTAGGGAAAATATGCAATATTAATATCAATAATAGAAAAAACCTTAAGAAAACTATTGAAACACTAAAATGGTAGGAAAATTAAGAATCTTTGATTGTCAGGAAATGAAAACTATAATCTTGACATACTAGCTATAATGCTTCAGAAAATAGAGTATAAAAATGAATGGAAAAAGTAAAAAAATGGCTAAAAGTTTAATTAAAAACGTAATAACATTTAAAACATTTTTAAATATTGAAATGTTTCAATATATTAAGTATTAAAATATTATTTAAAAGTAGGAAATAACATTAATGAAAATGTGCAGGTCCTGAATAAGCAAACTATACAATTTTAGAAGACACTAAAGATTTAAATAATTGAAGAATCATACTATATTCCTGGAAAATTCACAATATAAAGGAAATCTATCTAGAAATCAATACAATTCCAATAAACAATTTGTTGTATTTTTGTTTCTTGCAAAAATATTCTGAACCAGATTTAAGACTTCACCTCCAAGGCATTAAAATGGTCTTTAAAATTACAGTACTAGTGTAGAATCACATATATAGAATCCATCCTTCACGTGGAATAGACTAGAATATGCAGAAACACATAAAATAGACATTAAGTTTATGGTAAGTGACAAAATTATTGATGAAAGAAATAATATGGGGGACAACCGTCTGTAACAGAAGAATTAAAGTCATATTTTATACTTTAGCTTTAAATTATAGACCAAAATACATTTTAGATGGACTGAAATAAAATAATGAAAGTATTAGATGACAGCAGCAATCTGTGCTTATCATGGCCAAAGCATTTCAAATCATGATCCACAAGTCAGACAGCATAACACAAAACTTTGATAGATTTGATTACATAAAATTGTAAGACTTATCTATGGCTGAAGAGACCAGAAATGAAGAATAAATAAAAAGAAATTGCTAAAATAATCCATCTTTTTTATGGAGAGAGCTGTTAAAACAGAAAATTTGAATTGCAAACATGGTCTAACTACATAAATTAATTAATATAGGAATTAACATCCAGACATTTATGTTAACTTATAATTTAATAATACACAATATTTAATACTTTTTAATGTTAGATTGATAAAATTTCTTTTAACTATAGCGTCTGCAGTTAGTACTATCTAGGAACTCAGGTGGAGTTAGTGGAGGATGACTTTGTATAATCTTTCTGCAATATAATTTGGCAATATTTATCAAAAATCTTTTTTAAATGTTTACATTCTCTGATCTAGCAAACCACTTCTCAGAATTTACCTTCAGGATATAAGACAGATGTATGAACAAGAGTGATTTCTCAGCTCCCAAAAAGAGTACTCAATTCTGAGAGATATTCAGTGAGTAAAATGGATATAATTTATGACTGTGTATATTTGGGAACTTGAGCAAGAAGAGGAGTTTGAAACTGGTTCTAAAGTATCTAAGCTAAGAATAGGAATAGGTCATTCAGATGCACGGAGAATTTAGTTTTTGCTCCTTTTTTTGTATATGTGTGATTTATGGTCAGTGCCAGAAAGTAAGGGAAATACTTTAAATATATAATGAAAAGCAAAATTAACAATAGCTGCTGTAACAAATTAATTTTTTTTTAAATGCTCAAGGTTTAGGGAAAAAAAAAAGCTTTTTTGTTTTATTTTATTTTTTTATTCAAGCAGTTGGACAGTGCATGTCTTCTTAGTTGGGTAGTAATTTCCTTCCAGGTGGAAATTCAGTGACCCATGGCTTGACTTACTCTTTGAGCTCTCTTACTTTCAACTTGTATCTCCTGAGATCATTCTGGAAGGTTACATGTGGGAGGGTTTTATTGGCTAGGCCTTCTTTCATTTGTCTAGAATACAAATCACATGGTTAATCTTCAACTACAAATGGCGCTGGTAAATGTTTAGGTCTGTGCACTGAGAGAAGGGGAAACAAGTTTCTCATCAACCAAAAATCTCTGCACCAATATAACCTTCTGTTCACCAACTATTTTTTCAATTATTTTTCTCACATAAACCATTGCCAAACTCTGTCTGAAAAGACAACCTAAAGTCCCATCAAGCCAGTGTGTCCAGCTCAAAGTCCAAGATCCTCACATATGCACAAGCCTTTTCATCATTTAGTCCAGAAACAGATGAACCAAAAGACAACTTTCAGTGCTCCTCTCCATCCTATACACAAAACATGATAGAACAGAGTCAGGAAAAGCACTCCTTAATATAAAAGCTCTCTTTTGGAAATAGAGGAATATGGGAAACACTGAATAGTACTGGCCTATAATTATGAAAAAAATGCCAGACTGGCTTGAAAATTTCCCTCTGCCTTGGCAATAGTTACAGTTCCTTGAAGAAACTGTATTTTTTTTTTTTTTCTGTTCATTCTTTTTTTGTTCCTCCATTTCTACCTATGGGAAGTTCAACCTTGTCAGTTATACTCCGTGGCTGTGTCAAGAGTGGGTGTTTGAGAATACACCCTCCATGGGGACAGTTTTATAGTCCATTTCTTGCCTTCACCAAATTTGGGAGTCCAGAGGTTTGTCTGGTATTACAAATAGATATTTTTTTCTTTCTTTCTTTCTCTTTCTTTCTTTCTTTCTTTCTTTCTTTCTTTCTTTCTTTCTTTCTTTCTTTCTTTCTCTTTCTCTCTCTCTCTTTCTTTCCTTCCTTCCTTCCTTCTTTCTTTTTCTTTCTTTCCTCCTTTCTTCCTTCCTTCCTTTCTTCCTTTCTTTCCTTTCTTTCTAAACTTGGTATGTGCTCCTTTGGCACAATAGTTTCATTACAAGCACAGGAGACTTCTGATCTATTTGTCAGAGTCATGTGCCTATAACCATATTTCAAGATTTTTTGAAAGCATAATTACCAGTCCTAATTTATTTCTTTACTTTCTCCTTCTAAATCCTTACTAAAGGCAGAGCTTACAAGTATATAATTAATCTTTCCAACCACTTCCTTTAAAGCTACAAGTGTAGTGGGCACTTAATCCTCAATGTTGAGTATACATCTTCTACCTTCTATCAATAATACTATACAGTTTGTAACACTCTGTCTCCTTGAAGTATGATCTTTCCTTTGATCAAATACCATGTACTCTGCAGGATCTCTTCCTATCCCACTGTTCTCTCCTTCTCAATCTACTCTGCTGGGAGCACTTCTTCTAGACTTTAATTATGGAATCTTTTTGGGTCCCATAATTAGACGTCCTCTCCTCTCTATCTAGACTCTCTCTCTTGGGGAGTTCATCAGTTTCCACAGCATTAAATAATATTTATATTATGATTAACCCTAAATTATAATTTCTAACCACAGCCTGTCCTATGACATAACTGTATTTTTAAAATGGTATAGTTGTGTTTGTTACATTAAAAAAATATACATATTTTCAGGTGGAGAAGAGCAGGAAGAAAAGGCATGTAACTATTCAAAACCATAAATGTGTGTTTATCCTGTTTCTCCCTGAACATATAAACTCAATACTTTGAGAGTAATTTATGTCAAATATTATATTCCCAGGTATTGTATACTATAAGCACCCAATAAATATTTGTTGACTGGATGATTGGTATAATACGCATTAATAAAAATTTACCTTAATGTGCTAATTTTCAAAATAACTCATTCTAATGCAGATATGAACCCTATATTTAAGCAAAACACTAACTTGAACAATATTTTTTCCTCTTTTCTAGATCCCAATGCTCTGGCTGGCCAGGCTGGCCCTGATCATGCTCTTATAGGAGGAATAGTGGCTGTAGTTGTTTTTGTCACGCTGTGTTCTATATTTTTGCTGGGACGATATCTGGCGAGACATAAAGGTACATTATATTTAATAAAGAATTCTTAATTTTGGAAAAAAATTATAAAGACGAACTTCATTGTGAAACATTATGTGAGTGTGTGTGTGTGTGTGTGTGTGTGTGTGTGATGGGGTGGGAAAGAGAGATCTAAATACCGAATTATTTCAGATAATTCTTGATTATTTTATTCAATGTTCAAGTTGAATTGGCTTAGCAAAGTAATGTTTAGCCAATAGCTAAAATTCACTTAGTGAATCAAATCCTTGGCTCAGCCAAAAAAAAAAAATAAATAAAATAAAGAGGAAGCAAATTTGTAATCTATCTCTAGGACTGAAATTCAACTCCAACATTAATCATTTGATCAGTGTTTTTGCTCGTAAGTTTATGGACAATTATGTGGCCATATTAGGAAAATATGTGATTTTTCACAATGGGCTAGGTAGCAAACTATTGATATAGTCTACTTTTAAATGGAGTTACCAAAATGAATAGTGACACATTTGATGTGATCATTATCAACATCTTAACAAAGGGCCCTGATTGCTACAGCTGCACGGATCACATGGTCCGCAGCCATCATTAAAGAAATCAAAGTACTCATTATCCATTCCAGTTTGGCTGTTGCCTTTAGTTAATCTGGCCACAGCTTCATCTACAACATACACCTGAAAACTGAAGGAAAGTGTGCAACTTTAGGAGAGTGAATTGTGTGGTTTCTTACGCCTCACAGTATGTTCCAACATATAAGAAATCTGGCATAGTTTTCTTCCTAAATGAATGTAGCTTTAATACTGGCTATTTTACCAGACAGAACTAATATTTTTCTTCCAATACCCACAGGAACATACTTAACAAATGAAGCTAAAGGAGCTGAAGATGCACCAGATGCTGACACAGCCATTATCAATGCTGAGGGCAGCCAAGTCAATGCTGAAGAGAAAAAGGAATATTTCATTTAAAATACAGGCCAAGATTCTGAATTTTACTTACCAGGCTGGCTGCTGGAGAAAACTGGCTGTCATCTTTCCGAATTCATTTCTGCCATCTTCTGCTACCTTTATTAACTTCCATCCCGTACTGCTATCAGTAGCCAGTGTATACCAACAATCAGCTGTCGAAAGCATCATTCTTTAATTACGGTACCATCCATAATGCAGGACATTTCTCACTGCCTAAATTCCACATCATTGCTCTTTTAACATACAGTGCTTGAATATACAGCCTTAACAATGTTAATCATCTCCTTGAATCATGATATTGAATTGTTTTTATACATTGAAAAAAATGTTCAGTTTTTTTCCCCCTCATTTTTTGTTCTCCCTTTAAATCGGAGACCTTGTCTTTGGACAGCTTTCACAAGGATCAGGATTAGGTAAAGGCCTAATGTGCTGAAGTTTAATCAGATTTAGAGGTTTACAATGCTTCCTACGTGTCTATCTTCGAAGACATGTTTTGGAAGCATATGCCCTAGAAAATACAAACTGGAAAAAAAAAACAAACCTACTGTAGTATAGAATTCTGGAATGTTTGAGCTTATACTGGTAAAGCTGTATCAATTTGCTATTTAAAACTATAGTATTTGATACAGGAACCATATGTATGGATTGCAATCATGACATGGTATCTTATATAATTATGTAAATCCTACCATTAGATTATTTTAGCTTCATATACCAATAAATTGTTACAACCATTTTACTGCTTTGTGAATCACAAAGATTTCATTCATTTCTTTAATTTGATTCTATAATTTATTTGCTCCACAAAGACTCACCTGCCTAAACAAAATTGAAATATCCATAGGGCACAATTTTGAGACATTTAGTATCTGTATATAGTGCATATAATAAATCCAATTAAACATTATTTGATACATATTTAACTTTTTTGGCTGTAGGTAATCCAGTCATGAGTAAGCATTTTCTAATGTCCATTATATCCCTTTAGATATTACTTAAACCAATATTATAAGTAGATAACCTGTATTAGTATTTTTGTCTGTATGTCCTAGCACTGTTCAACAGCAAATTTTTCTAGTTCTTGTTGATTTTTATTTGTTATACAATGGAAGCACAATGTTATAAGGAAAGGTAATTTTAAGCTAACAACCAGTGCACAGCCTCAGGTTTTAAATTACAACCACAGTTGAATAATAACCTAAAAATAAACTCTTAGTTTGCTAAAAATTTACAAATTTTAATTTGGCAGTTCCAGAGCTGCTTACCTATGTTGGTTTGCCAAAAAGAAGTGTTTAAGATATGTTTTCTGTATAAAAGAACTAATTCTTTATATTAAATTCCTGTCTATGCATTTTGTGAGGTACAAACTTTTGAAACAGTGAGTGATAGAGAATTTCTGCCATGCTTTTAACTCCAAGGTGAAAGTCTCTTTCTCTGGATTATTTCTGAAATTTTGGTGTATTTAACCATTAAGAAATGCTGTATTCTTAAATATGACACCGAGTCAATCTAAAGTCATATTATTCCTCCTAGTTAAATACAATATTACTAGATTAGTTCTCATTAGATTTATTATATGCTAAAGATTAAAAATCCAGTTAGATAAAAATTATTTTCCCATCCACAATCATTGCACCTTTAAGAAGAAAACAAATATGACAATATGGTATCTATACTTGTGATGTCTGAAAGCATGATGGTTTTAACAATAATATCTTGGAATTTATTTGGGGGAAGAAAGAATGGTTGAGTATGACATCATGTGTTAATATCAAATGAAAGACAAGGGTGCTGTATCTTATTTATCAGAAAAGTATAAATCTTTTAAGGACATTAGAATTTTTAATTGTTTGATTATTGAAGCATTTATCTTGATTTCTTACAAAAGAAAAAGGACGATGTCAGTCAAGCAGCACTTTTTCAGATTATACAGAACATAAATAATATGATGTGGTTGAGTGTTAACATAATAAATCATATACAGTATGACATTTTAAGGAAATAAGTCTGCATTGATGTGATTGCATGCTTGTTTTTACAGTTCACTCCATACCATCTGTGGAAAAATGCAATAATATGTTAATATAGTATGGTAGTTTGAGAGAATCAGGTAGGTGCTACTAGACACATTGAAACTAGAATAGGTTTATAAACTGTTCATATCTTTCAATGCATAATCTTTAGAAAGACTCCACAAAGCAAAATTCATCCTATGAGTACAAAATGGAAAGGTTATTATTACAGAAGTAAGTTGTATAAACTGCATCATCAATTACTATTTAAAGCCTAATTTCAGGATGCATTTACAAAATTGCTACTCTTCATCGATGCCGTATTTACATCCCTTTTCATTTCATCTGTATTCTACTTGGCTCCAACTGCTAAATTGTTGCCTAAATAACTCAATCATTATTTATAGCACTGTACAATTAGAAGAAATCCAAAATCGGTTGCATTTCAAGACTTTTGACTCTTTTAACCCTTTACAGTAATATTAAAAACTCATTAGAACTCTGTAAAAGACACTAATTGGTACAGTATGATTTGTGAGATCTAATCAAATATTTTGCCAGTGAAAATAGATAGATTTGAATTGAGTATTATTTTCAGTTATTGAAAGAAAATGACAATGGAATTAGATTTTCTTATCTTAAAAATGATTTGATTTCTACCAAACAAGGAGATAAAGTGTGAAAATTCTGCTCATTTCTCTAAAAATCATAAAATAGGAAATGACATTTCTAAGTGGACCATGTCAATTGCAATGCCTGAAATGTTCGAACTTCTCTGCCCAGAGAGCCATATTCTGTCTTTGCTTAGTGAGCACCGTAGCCACAGAACTCAATGAAAGGAGTGCATACACACACACACACACACACACACACACCCCTAGTAGAATATGGAACATTATTCTTTACCAAAAGTAGATGTTCTCTGCCAGTGTATGTTTACAGTGTAATTTGATTGTCCTCCATCAAAAAAGATTGAACAGCATTCTTTTTTCTTTTTCTTGTTTCCATTTTTTGAGTGTCCTAGGTAGAACAATTATCAAAATTAGGAAGAAAAAGGAATGTTTATGAGTGCAAGAGCAAAGAGAGAAAGCATGAGCAAAGTATTGGTGTGTGTGCGTGTGTGTGTGCGTATGTGTGTGTGCGTTAGGGAGAAAGAGAAAGAGAGAGAGAGGGAGATTTCAACTCGTTTTCTTTTACCAGAGAATACAAGAAGCAGTTTAAGGAATCTGATATTGGAGTTTAATCTAGAAACTAGATGATCTCACATTGATTCAAGATGCTTAATCTTGCATTGAAACCCCTCAATTAAAATAACAAATAGAGAAAGAAAACTAACTTTCCTAAATATGGCAAAGACACTAATGCCTCATTTATTTTTATTTCTTTGTAAAAATATAAATATCTCAATTAAAAGGACAGGCTCACTTGTAATTATGTACTCATGATTGTAACAGCATTGAGATTCCATATAGGCACATGTACAGCAGCTGTTTGACGGTGATGGTTCTTCCATGTAACATAGCAGTTATCGTGTAATTTAGTGCCACTTACTGCAAAGTGTTACCAAGGGGAACATTAAAATACTTTTTCTTTTTTCTTTGGCTATAAGGATAATTCAATGAATGATAAATGTGGAATTTCATATTATGTTTTTTAATTTGGAAAAAATTCCAAAACTCATCTCTAACTGCAAATTCCCCATCACATAGTTAATTACTTAGAGCCCTCTAAAAATGCCCACTTCAATTCCCCCTTTGCAAATGGTAATCTGTGATAAATATACAATACAAAACAAAACAAAAAACAACTGGCAACCACAGTGGAAATAGATGAAAACACCTAATGAGAATTACTGAGTAATGCTTTTTATTAAGTGGCACAAAGTACACACTAAAAACTATGCAAAATATAGGTAACTACAGTGTATGTACATGTAAGTATCTTGTACTTGCTGTGTATGGATGTTGGAAACCCATGTAATTATAATATGCATTTTGAATATTGGGAAAGAGGAAATCTTAGTGTAGATAATAGAATTTGTTTTGAAATATACACTGGCAATATTGAAATATACTCAGTGCAATATCTGCAATTCTATTGCTGGATACTTAATGCAAAGGGATTTTAAAGAATTCTTCAACAAGATCTAAAAGATTGCTAATCTTCACATCCCACATATTAAAGCATTAATTAAAAATACAACTGCCATAACAACACTTTAAATTTTTCACGTTAATCATTAATGTGACACAAAATTATCTGGCCTAGTTTTTAGCATTACTGGAGAGAAAGAAATAACCTAAGTTTTAAAATTTTGATCCATATCTAATTGAATTTGGAATTCTTAAACTTTCTTTGAAAGTTTGTATATTTTAATGGATTGTGGTACTTTTATTATAAGTACAAATTTATTCAATCAAAGAACATAGGTTAACTTTAATAGAGTCACTATATCTTTATGGGAATTTCTAATATATTTTCTTTTTCCATTCATTCTTCCCTTTTTCTCTCTGTTTCACCCCAAAACATGCCCTTTGCACTTATACCCTTCCAAAGGCAATGGATTGAAAGTAGCAAGATTATAAAGAGCGATAAAGGGAACAGCATGTAAAAAATGGGTTCTAAATTCATCAGCATTTTTATGTATTGAGATTATTAATATCGAATGCAATAGTTATTGGAGATAGCTGGTAAATTCTCTGCCATGCATACTTACAATAATCCTTCTACCTCTCACTTTTAACATGGGCTATGATACTTCAATATAAATAGAAGAAATAATTATGTACAAGATATCCCAGGAAGCACTCTTTTGGGACCATAGTAACGGTCCACTCCCCACTCCCTGGGAAATCTCAAAAGCCAACTTTACTTTCAGTGTATTCAGAGGTGTATGGATATGCATTTGTTTTTCCTTTTCTATCATTAACTTTTCCTATAAGCAAAATACAATAACTTTATAAGGATAGTTCTTCTCATACCTACTTCCTATTTCAATGTGATATAATTGTGTTGATTTTAAAAAAATTTAAATGGCAACACTTTGCAATCCAATATCTGTTTCATTTCATATTTAAAATACACAATTTCTTATAAATTCTGTCTTTTAAGCAAAAATTATACATATGATTTATTTTCCCAAGAAGTGTTATCTGTGTAAGAAAAATATTTAAAGTATTTAATAACGCCATATTAACAAATAAACCCTGAATAATAACAATGCAAAGTATTGCCACAAATACCCACTTTATTTTGTCTGCATAGACATAATACCAATTCTTCAAATGATGTAATTTAATTATTCTAAAAGGAAGATGACATTTTGAAAGCAGATTTTTCCTTTAGAAAAAAAAAAGATAAAAATTATCTCCAATTATGATGCTGAATCTATAGAATATGCTTAAAGTAAGACATTTCTGTTATGTGGTTATGTTACAAGTAATATTTGGTGTGATCTTTGCCATCTTTCTCATATATGTTATAAAAAATGTATGGTTATTTTGGAGAGAATGGGCCCAAATGTGAAAAGGATGTAAAGAAAAAAACCACTATTTTCCCCTATGAAATATATTGTATATTTCAAAAGAAGAAACTTAAAAGATTTTTGAAGATTGCAGGGGCAAAGGAAAACCTACCAGGGCTCAGCACTTAAGCACTTTTCCCACATCCAGGGTCAGAAGAGCAGTAATTCCTACATGGACTTTTAAGTGCGGTATGAAATGCCACATTACACTTCTCTTACACACAGTACTGTCAAACCTCAAAAGTTTTCTTTCTTCAGATGCTTTTCCTTGTACATGATACTAGTAGACACTTTTCTCTTTATATTTGCTGATAGTGAAAGTTATATGCAATAAAATATTTGATGGTTGAAAGCAGTGGTCACCAGTTGGTTAAAAAAAAAAAAAACTATGAAATGTAAACTGAATTGTTCTCTTTTTTGCTTTTCTCTGTGTTTCTAATGTATTGACTGAGTCTCATAAATAGAAAGAAAATAACTTAGAAAAATTTCAAATCTAGTACTCTTTTTCCTTATAAATGTATAAAATTAATCTCTTTACAAATTTATTTAACTGTACCTGCTGTACTTATTGTAGATTCAATGATGCAGTTAAGTAGTAACCCAAGGATTTATGAGTTTGGGATTACTGACCTATTTTTTTTTTTCATATTCAGTTCACATCAATATTTGCGAATTGGTTGTTTAGCTTTTCAGTCAACCAAGAAATATTCCCTCGTGAAAGCTCCATTTTTATCATAAATATTTCAACATAACAAACGTCAGAACAAGTCTGCCATGTTAAAAAGAATTTAAAGACTTATCTCTGAAAAAGGTACCCAGAAATGCAGGTGTTCCCAGTGATGTAGCTTCAAAAATAAAATGTTCTATTTATATGACATGAAATTCATAACTTTTGGAAGGGTATATTTATGACAGCATAAAAATAAATTCTGTGCTATAAAGAAGATGCAATGAAATCAAGCATATTGCACAGAAGGTAGAGAAACACAATTATTGAATCTACTATTATCATTAACATTTTCAAGAACCAAAATGCATATTGTAATATTAGGTACATGACACTTGCATGTTGATATGCCTATATACTTACAAAGTATTCAATGTGTACTTAGTGGCGCTTAAAATATGTCATGTACAACTCTTATAAACATTCTTACAGGGTTCCCATTTGCACTTCATCTTTTGGTAAAGTTTTGTCAGAAAAGAATTGTCTGATATATATGGAAAAATAAAATTTGAATTTTAGTTACCCGTTGGACATTACTGAATGGTCTATTCATTTAGTTCATTTTCTTAGGCTTGTTAAAAGACACTGAAAGGTGGAATTTTTTTTCTCCCACTGACAGATTATAAAAGATGTTATAAAACATGTTCCTTTATGCCTTTACTGTGCATATCTTTTTTCAACTGCATATATTACCCATTCATTTTAGGTTTCTTCAGTGATGCCCATTTTCTTTGTAAATTTCTAAATGGAAGTTTTAAAAATTAAGCAGTGGTAAAACAAATGTTATCTTATTTGTACATTTAATCGTTACTCCTTGGAATATATGAACCTTGTAATATGCTGACTAAGGGTTAAGAAAATGTTGCTGACTTAGGAAATTTGCTTGAGATTGCCAAAATTCCAAAACTCTGTAAAGGTAATTTTACAATCACTTTTGTGCGTTTACTAATGTTGACTAGGAACAAAGCAAAAACACTTAAACATTTTTTTTTTAATTTTAACATTCTAACCAGTATTATATATTTCAACTACCTAAGATAATGCAATTGGTATTATATCCATCCTAAGCTTATGCCAATAAGAATTTGAGATAAGCTTTTAAATTTATGGAGGATTTTCTTTGTGTCTTTGGAAGTTCACTTACCATAAGGTATTTTATAGTCTACTTTAAATAACAGATTTTGTTATACAGGGTAAGCCAAAGGCTGTACAAGAATTAGTGTCATTGGGTCTGATATTTGTGTTAGACCATGAAATATTCCATTAAAATTTATCTGTAAATACAAGGCAAGATTTTGTATCTGGTTTATTTTATGAAATAACATTCATTTATTTTAATTAATTTTTCCTAGCAAAAGAAGCCTGTGATACATATTAGCAAATTTGATTGTGTGGAAGAGCCAATTCAACACAGAAAGAAAATGACATTCAAAGTACCACATTTATAAACACAATTCTTTATTTATTTTGAAGTTACCCAAAAAGCCCACTCTCATTCAGTTCTCCCACTATATACATATATGATGCCTGTGTTTCCCAGCTAAATCAATTCCATGTTTTCATAACAGTAGTCATTATTTCTATCAAAATAGTCTTTGGCATTTTTTAAGCAAGGAAGCATACTGAAATTTCTACCTAATGGTATCCACCCAAGGGTAGAGTGAAGTCTAAGGGTTTTTAATTAATAATTGCATAGCAGTTTTAGCCTATGAGAGGCATCTTCATTATATGACAATGCTGGGATGATCCTAAAAATAACTGTGCACTCCTTTAAAACAAGAAGTCAGGAAATAGTTTTAAAAGATTTTCTAGTCATACTTTGTTCTATGAAATTTAAAGATAACTTTCTCTAATGTTTTGAAAACTAGCAAATAAAAAAATGTGTAGAAGAGAGATGAAAGGGCAAAGAGTAGATTCCTGGCTACATTTTAAATGACACTCAGTGATACTCTACATTGCATGTTATTTATCAAAACATTTATTATTAAATATCTACTATGTATTAAGTCCCTTACTTCATGGACTCCCCAAGAATCTAAATATAGCACTTTATGCCTAGCCCTTCAAAACTTTCTAATAATTAAAATATCCTAAGTAATTACCATTTTCTATATTTTTGGCATTGTTGTGTTGGAAGAAGAAATGGGGGGATTCTAATAAAAATGGTATAATTAGGAAAAATTCTTATGACTTAATCAAACTGAAAACCAGACCACTTTTAGACATTATTCATAGTCTAAAATCCAAAAGATATTTCTATGAAGATTTTCTACTATGATTTTTTAAAAAATAGGTCTGATTGCTAAGTTAATACTTTATTATGCTAGAAAATTTAGGAAATTAACTCAGCATTTGAAGAGTGACTGTAACAATGACCAGAGTAGTACATTATTAAAAGCCCTAACAACACATGTCCTGCACATACTATTGAAACTTTATTTTGTCTTTACTAAATTAAATCCTTACACAGATGAAGGGTGCACATAATACACACATGACAGATTTAAGGAATACATTTCATATAGATTAGAGTTAGTTTACAGTAATAATGTAGTGCAGGCCTTTTAAATAAGTATAATATTTCTGGAAAGCAACATAATTCTCCTGACACACAGTAATCATTGGCTCAGATTTTAAAACATTTAACTAGTAAAATTAGAGTATCAGAAATACATGTATTGTCCCATGTGGTAACACTCAAGTCCTTTCTATGGCTTGTAAATAGCATAGAAGGCTTTAGTATTTTTAATCATATTTTGCTTACAGATTTTCCTGTTAGTCCAATGGAGTCATGTCAAACTGGGCAAACAAAAATTATTTTGCATAGAGATTGGTGAACCATGAACTCTAAACTAAGAGTCTCTACTATAATCTTATGCCAAATATTATATCCCCAGCTGTAGAAACGCTTCTCATTCAAGTTTGTCTTTCTTGTACCCAGCCAGTACCTGTGATCTTGGTGCTAAGGCATTGAAGTACTCCCTCTGTGACATAATAAGAAATATATATTTTGTTCTTCTGCTACCACTCGCTCATCCCCTCATCCCCTGCACCTGTTTCTGGCAAAAAAACAAAACAAAACAAAAACAAAAGACAAACAAACAAACAAAAACTTGGAATCTCCAGAAGTGATGTGTCTTTGGGTATGCTAGGAGAAATAACTGGTTCAGGTTGAGGGCTCCTGGATAGCTTCAACAAGGAAGCTGATTGCCAGGGGAACCAACAAGGTGAATAGTGTTAAAAACTTTTCCCCACCCCCTAGCCTCCAGGGAAGGGAGAGGGGCTGGAGGTTGAGTCAATCACCGGTGACCAATTATCTAATCTATTATGCCTATGTAGATTGAAAGCTTCAGAGGCCATTAAAACACCCTCAAGTATGGCCTCTGGAGCTTTCATGTTGGTGGACTCATGAAGGTGCTTGGAGGGTGGAGAGCTTGCAGATGGCAGTAAACTCTGTTCCCCTTCCCCCATACCTTGCCCCATGCATCTCTTGCATCTGGCTCTTCCTGAAGTATACATCCTTTAGCAGGATTAATCTCAGTAAGTAAACCATTTTTCCTGAGTTCTCCGAGCCATTCTAGAACATGACTAAAACTGAGAAGGAGCTTGTGGGGCCCTCTGATTTACAGCCAAGTCATTCAAAAGTTGTAGGCAACCTAGGGGCTCACCACTTGATACTGTCATCTGAAGTCAGGAGCAGTCTTGTGAGACTGAGCTTTTAACCTGTGGGGCCTTGCACTAACTTCAGGCCGTTACAGTTCGAATTCAATTGTAGAATATGCACCTGATGTCAGAGCCTTGGTTAGTGTGGGAATTCTGCCCACCCCTACCTTCCCACCAGATTTGGATTACAGAAGTATTTAATGGAAGTAGAAGGGAAAATTGCTTTTCCCTTCATCACCATGTGATTCTCTAAATCCAAATGACTTATGCTTTCCTAGAGACAGAGAAGGAATATCATTTACTCATCAGAAGATAATTTTGGGAAAAAAGTCCCCAAACTAGTACCAAATTTTACAAAAAAGAAAACTCAGACACAAGTCACATCTATGCTTATTTCATAGAAAAGCCAGATTCAGAGTATAAATGTAACTACTGCAACTCCATTGCCTCTCTACTATGTAATTCTTTGCCTCTGGGACTGTATATCCTCCTTTCCCTGACATTGTTTGTAGAACATTATTAACAGCGCTCATCTGTCAGAGAGGCATCACCTATATTGCCGGAATCTTAGATTCACCATTGCTAAACCTGTAAGATTCTGAGTTTCCTTGAGAGTCCTCACAAGTGAGTGATTAAAATACAGGGTTATGTAAATTGTATTTAATGAGGTTGCTCTAAGTAGGGGCCAAACCAGAGATTTTTTTTCTTTCTTTTTTTAATGGCAATGTGTAGAGGATAAAGGGAACTTTTGGGAACATGGTAATTCATGGAGGTAAGAACATAACAACTCTCTATTAGAGGAGATTTTGGATACTCCAGGGGAGCATAAAGGTGTTGGAAAGTACATGGTGATGATAAGGACACCTTCCCAATTTATTGTGTTAATTGGTTTGAGTTCTTGAGTCAAAACTACTGAAATACTCTGGGCATATTTGGTTGCCATATTATAGGCAACCAAAGCCTAACATTACAAGCAAACCAAAGGCACAAACCCCATTTATTGCAAAATAAGTCACATTTTGTCAAATATACAAATATGAATCTCTTTTTATCCAGCTGGATATAGTTAAGGGGTCTGTTTACCTTTGTAATTTCAGGCAATATTAGCTGTCATGTGGAATGCCTTGTTAGTTGAAGTTAGAATCCAATGCTTAGCATCAGGGCTGGTCATGAGTGGGTGACCAGTGAAAATGACCAGGACTTCAAACACCAAATGCGTTCCAAGCTTGAGGTTTAATACCCTGCAGTGACCATCTTGAAGTTCTTCATAATTTTTAGCTTAGAATGTGTGTTTTGCAAGTGAAGACCAATGAGATAATAGGGTGGGTGATGGAGCCCTCAGCCTGAGTTCCTTTGTGGTTCTGCCTCAGGGGACAAAGAGCAGCACACTCCCCTACTCATACCAGAGAAAACTGCAGCCCATGCCAGGCAGGGGGCTTGGCAAAGGTATGAGGAGGTTTGGGTCAAGATGTCTTCACCCTACGTGTGGAGTTGCAGGGCTGGGTGGGTTCCTGTGAGAATCTGCACCACGCCCCCACCCATGAATATCCCTGTGCCTAAGGGAGTACAACATTAAATGGCAAATAGGAGTTCCTGTCGTGGCGCAGTGGTTAACGAATCCGACTAGGAACCATGAGGTTGCGGGTTCGATCCCTGGCCTTGCTCAGTGGGTTAACGATCCGGCGTTGCTGTGAGCTGTGGTGTAGGTCGCAGATGTGGCTCGGATCCCGCGTTGCTGTGGCTCTGTCATAGGCCAGTGGCTACAGCTCCGATTCGACCCCTAGCCTGGGAATCTCCATATGCCATGGGAGCGGCCCAAGAAATGGCAAAAAGACAAGAACAAAAACAAAACAAACAAACAAAAAAAATGGCAAATAAACTAGTATTACATACAGGTTAGAAGACATATAGTACAAGTAAGAAAAAGCTTTTTTTTTCTGGTTTTTGAACAAAGTCTGTCACATTTTCATTTTGTAGAGGACCCCTCAAATTATATAGCTGACCCTGCAAACCATTTCAATATTCTAGAATGATATATCTTTTTCAAAAAATATATCTTGACTATTTTTGGATGCTCTAACAATGGACATGTGGTAGGATATGGAATTATAACTTCTTCTCTGATTTGACTAAACATGCTATAAATCTTTCCGCATCTCTGTTTCAGGAGAGACACACAGTTCATGTTACTGTTTCAAAATCCTAAGGTAAACATTATTTAGGAAATTAATGTTTTTGTTGTTTCTTTCTATATTCTTATCTCCTGAGTGGATAATAAAACAACCACAAAAAAAAAAGGAAAACGGTATACTCTTTTGAAAATAAATAATCCAAGCCACAATAAAATATATCGCCCAGTGGTATAACTAAGAGAAGGGACTCAGTTGATCATTTCAGATTATTTTCTGAGATATCAGCTTAATGCGGTAATTGCAGTGGCAAAAAAAAAAAAATTAACAAGATAGTGTAATAATAGATCAAATAATAAGTAGGAATAACAATAAAAAAAGTTTATTTCTCCTTTATGATTAACGTTGAGAACTTGGTGGAGCTTTGACTCCAAATCATAATCCATGTTCTAATGAGATGCCCAACAATGAGTGATTCAAACCATTATCATTGATCTTGTTGAAATGCAAATCAGATTTCACTTATTCCCCCTGATTGCAACACTTAAGTAATTCCCACTGTTTTCAGATAAAATAATAGGCACACATCTTTCTAGTTTGATTCTGCCATTAGAGCCAATTTTAAACTTTCATTCCCTCTCCCTCTACCCCATTATACATTATTCTTTAAAATCTTGTATTTCATGAATTCCTCATGGTTCTTCATTTTTCCCTCATTTATTCAAAAAGAATTTTTTTTTTTTGTCTTTTTGTTGTTGTTGTTTTTGTTGCTATTTCTTCGGCCGCTCCCGCGGCATATGGAGGTTCCCAGGTTAGGGGTTGAATCGGAGCTGTAGCCACCGGCCTACGCCAGAGCCACAGCAACGCTGGATCCGAGCCGCGTCTGCAACCTACACCACAGCTCACGGCAACACCAGATCGTTAACCCACTGAGCAAGGGCAGGGACCGAACCCTCAACCTCATGGTTCCTAGTCGGATTCGTTAACCACTGCGCCACGACGGGAACTCCCAAAAAGAATTTTTAATCACTAGAAGATACCAGACCATTCCTCTGAACTGGAAGTACAATGCTGAATAGACCAGACACTCACCGTGCCTTCATAGAATAAATACTCCAGGGAGGAAAACAAATATTAGGCAAATATTCACAGAAATTAATATTTAATTGCTAACTCCAATAAATGTTATGTGTAAAATGCTAGAAAGAATAATGTAGAATGTCTCACCTAATAGGGTGTTGTGATTTGATGAAGAAATCCTTCAGATGATATTTGGATGAATTGGAAGCTGTTAACCAGGTGAACCTAAGAGGAAGACATAATCAAGGCAAAGAAAGCAGCAAATGTTAGGTGCTGAGGCAGACTTTTTTTTTTTTTTTTTTGAAAAACGTTTTTAAAATGCCAGAGGAAAATTATGTGGCTTTTTGTCTATATTTGTATCTATCACATGGCATGATCTTTTTCCTGAACAATCAGCATTAAATGTTCAAACACTACCAACTATATGCAGTGCAATGTATAATGTGGGTAAAATACATAAAAAGAAGTGTTAACTGACAGGGTCCATCTGAAAAAACAGAAATCACTTTAAATTTTTAAAGTGTTAGTTACACAGGTGAGAAGGTAAACAAGGGCTATTATAGAGTCCAGGATTGACAACATTAGGAAGCTGCTATCATGACCTGGCTGGAGAGAGACTGAAAGACCAGAAGCCAGGACCTTCCACTAGAAGCCACTCAGCAGCCATTGTGAGGGTCCCACACAGGATCTAGTAGCTGTGAGTAGAAGAGTGTCTGGTCTGTCCGGCAGGTACTTGAGTCAAGGAGGAAATCAAAGTGCCTTAGACAAACAGTGGAAATAGAATATGTTCTCCCCTTCTCTGCCTTCTAGGCTTCCACTTGAGCCTTTCAGGTAACATCCATAAGCCACAGGGCAAGGAGGCTTGGAAATTAGAATATGGAAGGATAAATAGCAGAGGTTTTCCTAAGAGAAAAAGTGAGTTTGCCAACACCAAATACTTTCTCTATTTTTAAAGCTTGCCACCTAGTCAAGAAAGGCCAGTCCTTGATAGTGATGATTAGATACACAAAAGATGCAAATACACTTTTTTAGCCCCACAACACCTGTGTTAGTTGACAGGCATTTTGAATCAACATCCACATTATAAGGAAAAATTAGCTCTACGTAAACTATAAACTGTCAGATGTTCGAAGTTCAATATTATAAATATCTGATTGCTTGTGGCTTTTTATTTCATTTTTTTTCAGTACTCCAACTCTTCATATATTTTAAATCATTTTTATATATTTGAAGATATTCCCAGATCACTTTATTTAAGCAACAAATCATACCAAGCACCTACTATGTGCCAAAGATTATGCACCATACTACAGATATGAAGATGACAAAAATCCAATCCATGTTCTTGAGAAGTAGAAGTAGTGGAAGAGGCACCTTTAAAGATAATCACAACATACTTTAATGAACAATACAATGAAAGTTTAAAGAAAATACTGAGTGTCATAATGAAAATAATTCCTACGATTGGGTGACATTCCAGAGGAGAAGATAAAATGCTAATTGGCCCTTAGAGAGCAAGTAAAAGTACACAAGGAAGAGAAGATAGTAAAATACTCTCCGAGCTCTGGGTGCGGTGCTGCAAACATGGAGGTCAGTAAGACCTTGACATGTTCTACCAACAGATCAATTTGAGTGTGGTGTTTATAGGATTTTTCTGCAGTGATTGTAAAAATGAAATTGATGAGGGAGGTTGGGTTTTTGGTTGCCTGTGAAGGAGGGTGCACTTAAACTCCATAGGAAGACATTTTTTTAAGCCTTGTATTTTTGTCTCTATTTTTTTAGATGCAGAAACTTTTATTTTCCTTAACAAAATCAAATGTTGAAGTCTAGTGTGCAGAATAATGACTTTGTAACTGCTTTGGTGAACAGGCTTGGAAAAGTCTATTTTCTTTTTGCCAACTAAAGCTAACTAAATCCTTCAAATCATGGAATCTATTAGAAAATCATTCCTAGATATTTGAGAGTCAATAGATGTATTTAAATAGATAAATCACTTTCATTTTTACCAAAGAAAACTTATGGCAGCAAAGAAGGGGAAAAAAGTAGGGATCCACTCATTAACTTGTTACAATAGATGTTTACTGAGCCCCATCCTTTTGCTTAATGCTAGGCACTAGGAATACCAAGTGATCAAGATCCAGTTTCTCCTTTCAATACATTAATAAAAGAGACAAGTGTAAACAAATAATCCTGGATTATGGTACTAAGGACTACATTTGAACTAAGTTGTGTCAAATGGGAATCTTACTGCTTCTTGAGAAATCAGATAGAACTCTGGGGAAAGTGACATTAAGACAGAGATGAAGAGGGTGAGTAGAAATTTCCCTGGGTTAAAGGGAGAACTTTTCAGGTATTGGAGAAGCATAGTCAAAGGCAGAAATAAGAGGCATTACAAAAAAAAATGGAGATTTGGGGAGCTGCTCTTCAGTAAGAGGATACAGATTACAAGAAGATTGGAGAAATGAACTGAGCAGAGTAAGCAAAAGCCAGATCATGAATTCTTGTAAGTCTCATTAATGATTATGTACTTTACCCTTGGAGAAGCCCTTTGTCATCAAAGTATATCAAGTGTTTAGAGACAGCAACAGCAGTTAATCTACTAATGACAGAGACTTCCACATTTGCTGGAGGATTCCAATATTGTAGAAGTAATAATATTTGAGTCCCCTAAAATATTGTTTTTATACATCAGCATATCATAGGTGACAATCTAAATTGAAACCAGCTCCACCCAAAGTACAGATGGAGAAATATGGTCATATACTCCCTCATCTGCCTTTCTCCAATTCTATTTGCTTAACCATTCCCACAGATAGCCTTACCTTCATACTATTAGTCCATTTGCTTTAATTTAGATCCTCTATTATTTCTTTGTCAAAAACCAAAATCATCTTTAAAGGAAATTTTATCTTTGCCCACGAGCGATGATATTCTTACTAATCCTTAAGGCACTTCTCCATTCTTTGTTGGTGCAACTGAAAATTACATGAAGTGCTAAAGTATTTACATTCAATGGGGTGTGTTAAGGTAAACATGTGGGTCGCAAATACTGGCGTTCCAGTTGAATAGTAGAGATTCTGGTATCTCAAAATTTAGTATGTCTTCAATAAAATATTTGTTGAATGAATGGTCCGGTCAAATTATTTTCAGTTCTTCTGAAGAATGGTACATTTATTCACTCAAGTGAATTAAGTGTTTATCAAGAACTTCCAATATGCAAAACACTCTTCTAGGCACTGATTATATACTTGTATACAGGATTGTTAAAAATAAGATTGTGTGTGTGTGTGTGAGTGAGACGTATGTAATTTAAAAATCAATCTATAGAGAAACGTCTTTGGACCAGCAAGATTAAGACAATACAGACATGAAGGTCTGAGGCGTGGATGCCGAGGAGGGGTGGGCTGAGGGGGCCAGGAGTCCAGCCCCAAGGATGGGGCATCCGATTTCGGGGTCCAGAGTAAAGTTAGGGGCAGTTACAGATCTGAAAGTTTTCAGGTGATGGGAGGGTTCTTGAAAAGGCCTGGGGTGATCAGAGTACAAGATCACCTAGGACCAGGTATTCTGGCGACTTGGTAGAGGAGGGGTCTGGCCAGGAAAGCCTGAGCTCAGCACTCAGTGCTCCACAGACCCGTGAACATACTTCCGCCCCTGCCCCAGCACCCTAAATACCACCTAAAGAGTGCGGCCTAGCGGGACTCTTATCCACCGCAACCGCCCCCAACCTCTCCCAGCTGCATGAGGGTGGTCCACGCCTCACGCCTGGTGGGAGGAGTGGGTGACCCTAGGCTTCCCAGGGCCTGGGTGTGGGCGTTCCCCGCCCCGGGTGTGCGGGGAGATACCGTGGGCAGACCTTCCCAGCCCGTCCCTCGCTCAGTGCTCCTGGTTCACTGAAGGTTTTTTGACTGCTGAAAAACCCAAAAGAGGCCTGGAGACAGAAAGATATGTACGTGCTTTAAAGTGAGTGTAACGTGGAACTACAGTAGGTAAATTGGATAAAGAAGTTAATACACGAGAGGGGGAGGTGAGACCTTAAAATCTGGTACTATCAGTGGGTTATAGTTGCTGGGTTAGAAAGTAGAGAGAAATGAGATGGAAAGAAAGTTGGGTATTTGAAAATCTAAATTATGGGAGTTTGCAGCTGTTGATAATGATAAAATATACATCATGATCCTGAGAGTGGGTGCCTGAGGTCAGGTGAAAGGTAAAATCACTAATGATGGGGTGCAGGAAATGCTGGGCCAGGTGATTCTCTTATAAATACTGAAATCACCTGAAGTTGTGACATAGCTGTTGTAATAATAAACTAGGAGCAGGAGTACTGAAGAATGGTTGTTTGGAGGGGTAGGAGATGAGAGAAACAAGCAGAGGTGCTGTAATCTAATGAAATAAAATATAAAATAGGGTTAGGGAAAATGATGGGAGAAGGATCTAGAAGCAGCAGTAAGAAGGATGTGGGGTTTCTGCTTCACCTCTTGGCCTGGTTCTGTGAAGTCTGTGAGAGAAAACAGCCAGCAATTGTACATGGTAATTCAGAAGATGAAGACCTGGGGTTCTTTAAATTTTTGTGATGCCGGAGGGAAACTGGATACAGAGTGGTGGATAGTGGATTCAGTATAGAGATTGGTGGTTAAGAGGTAGGTAGAGTGGGCGTTTTTCTAGAAGAGTTGCAAGTTCTAGAGTTCTTTCTTGACTTCTACGTTTAAAAGTGGGAAGAATAAAGACAGGGCATTTAAACCCCAAGTGCTCTGACCCTCTTTTGGCCCATGCTAATGGGTGTATTGTATATATTTAAAGTTTTCTGTGTATTTTGACATCTTAGGAAAACTTTTTGGCAGGGGAGAAACTGCCCCTCCCCCAGCTGGCCATTTGTGAGGGATAGCAAAGTGTTGACCCAAGAGTTTGTGATATGCAAATTAAACCAGAGCCACACTTGTTCTGTTTGACTCAGGCACCCCTGGAGGCAATATTCCCTTAGTTTAGTCCTCCCAGGGACAGGGAGTAGGCAACCAGGAACCACACATAGCCTGAAGCCCCATTAAATTATTCAAACTAGCCAGTTCTAGCTGTTTATCCTGTCTGCCTTGCCTTTCCCATGGAAGCCTCCATTTTTTAATTTATTTTTTTTTATTTTTTCCACACTTGTGGTTTATGGAAGTTCTTGGGCCAGGGTTCAAATCCAAACTGCCGCAATCCTGGATATGTAACCTACTGCACCAGCCAGGGGTCAAACCTACACCAACACAGAGATAACACTGGATACTTAACCCTCATGCCATAGAGCAGGAACTCCAAAAAGCTCTGGCCTAATGCTTTCCCTCAGTTCTGGTCATCGTTTTTCCTGAGCACCCTTGTCTCCTGTCTCTGCAACCCAAGTATAATTTCTTTTTTTTTTTTCCTGAGCCTTTTCTCTTTAACTTCCTGGGGCCACATCTGAGTGACCATCTCATAAGAGAATACAGAATGTGGGGTCAGTATGTATTCATTACACTGCTTCTTGCAAACCAAATAAAATGAAGTGGAAGAAATTTTGGATCATATTGAAAACTTTATTAGTAGTAATTTTCAAATCCTGACAAGCTGTCTGGGTCTGGCCTAACTCAAGTACATCATTTCTTAATCTTCAGGAGCCAGAAACCAAATGATTGCTTTGTTTTTTGGTATATAGATGTAGATATTTGGTGTATGAATATTATTATGTTGTCATCTTGATCTGTGGTCTTCAGTGTTTTAAAGTGTCCTTTTTCTTCTGTAATACTTTTGACCTGAAATTTACCTGTATGATATAAGGGTTGAAACACTCTGTTATTTATTGCTTTATTTACCAGATAAGTCTTTGTCCATTCCTTTATTTTAGTCTCTTTGTATCATCTTAAGTGTCTCTTTTAAGTACAGCCTAGAATTAAGTTTTGCCTAAAGGTAATTAGAAAATATTTCAATAGATGCATTACACCCAGTTATATTTGTTGTTATGACTAATAGGTTTGATTTGAACTGTCATACTTTATTTTTAATTTATTTTGGTATTTAGAAAGATATATATATATATGTATGTATATGTATAATTTTTTAGTGCTTATCTTTATATCAATACCTTTCATGATACTCTAAGATTAGAGTTCACAAACTTTTTCAGGAAGGGGCATATAGTAAATACTTCTGACTTTATAGGTTATACAGTTTTCCTGTCCAATGGCAAAATTTGTATAAATGCAGTTTAGAAGTAATCATAGATAATAAAAAAATAAATTGACATGACCCCAGATTAAACTATTTAAGGGAAAGATGTGGCCTGAGTGATGAAGTTTGCTTACTTCTGCTTTAGGGCTACATTTTCCTTCATTCCTACTGATCAGTTTTCCAGCTTAAAATTACTTATTTTGACCCTGACTCCCATCTATTATCTACACAGCAAAAATATTTTTTAAAAATCTACTTTCTTCTTTCTTTTTTTTCTCTTTTTCAGTCTAACGTTTCTACTTTGTCAGAACATATATTTACCTTTTTTCCCACGGCTTCCTAAAATGTATATTGTTTTAGATTTATAATCAAATATATTCAAAGATAGCCATCAGTCATCTACTGAAGTTTTATCACTAATCTTTTTGCTGGATTAAGTTTATTCTATATTAGAATCCTCTAGTAGCATTCATGAGAATATTATTCCCTGATTTATTTCATATTTAAACTATTAATATTGCCTTGATTCTTGAAGGACATTAACTGGATGTATAATCCTGATCTCTTTTATTTTTTCCTTTACAGTTTCTTGGATAAATAGCTCTTTTTTGACTTGCAATGAATGTTTCCATTCACAGTCTTAGTCTGACCTAATTTTTGTAGTTTTTGAAGTTATATAATTTTAATTCGGCATATATATATTTGAGTTAACTTTTGTGTATGGATAATGGTCTATTTTCATCATTTTGTATGTGGCTGCCCAGGTTTCCAGCATCATTTATTGAAGAGACAATAACTTTCCCCATTGTATATTCTTAACTCTGTTGTCATAAATTAATTGACCATATATGTGTGAGTTTATTTCTGGGCTCTCTATTCTGTTACATTGATTTATGTTTCTGTTTCTATGCCAATATCATACTATTTTGATTACTATAGCTTTGTAATATATTTTGAATTCAGAATATGATTCCTCTAGCTATTTTATTTTTTCTTGGGATTGTTTGACCATTTGGGGTCTTTTGAATTTTCGCACAAATTTTAAAATTGTTTATTCTTTTTCTATAAAAAATACAAATGGGATTTTGGTAGGATTTACATTGAATCTGTAGATTGCTTTGGAGAGTATGCACATTTTAATAATATTAATTCTTCTAATCCACAGACATGGAGTATCTTTTTAAAATTTATTTCATCAATTTCTTCAGTGTATAGGTCTTTCACCTCCTTGGTTAAAATTATTCTTTGGTATTTTATTCTTTTTGATAAAATTGTAAATGAGATTATTTTCTCAATTTCTTTTTCAGATTTTTGTTGTTAGTGTATAGAAATACAACATATTTTTGAGTAAAGATTTTGTGTACTACAACTTTAATGACTTTAAGAGTTCTAACAGTTTTTTAATTAGGTCTTTAGATTTTCTATTTATTATATCATATTCTTTACACAAGTAACAGTTTTACTTTTGCCTTTCTTAGATGTCTTTTATTTCTATCTTTACCTAATTGATCTGGGTAGGAATTCCTATACTGTGTTGCATAAAAATGCTGAAAGTATGCTTCATTGTCTTCTTCCTGATCATAGAGGGCCTCAGCTTTTCATTGTCCAGTATAATGTTAGCTGCAGGTTTGTCATGTATGGTCTTTATTATATTGAGGTACATTCCCTCTATACCCACTTTATTAAGAGTTGTTATAAGTGAATTTTGAATTTTCTCAAATGTTTTTTCTGCATCTGTAGAGATGTTCATATGGTTTTTACCTTTATTTTGTTAATGTGAGTCCCTGGAATAATCCTACTTAATCATATGGTATGATTCTTTTAATGTATTGTTGAATTTGGTTTGCTAATACTTTGTTTAGGGTTCTTGCATCTGAATTCTTCAGAGATATTTGTAATATTCTTTTTTGTAATGGCTTTGTCTAGTTTTGTATCAGGATAGTGGTGTCCTCAGAGAATGAATTTGAGAGTGTTCCATCCTCTTCAATTTTGAGGAATAGTTTGAGAAGAATAGGTATTAACTCTTCTTTATATATTTAGTATAATCCCCCTGTGAAGCTGTCTTGTCCTTGTCCCTGTAAGTTTTGGTATATTATGTTTTTATTTTTATTTGTCTCAAGGTATATTTTGATATATTTTGATTTCCTCTTTGGGCCACTGATTGTTCAATACCATGTTATTTAATCCCCACATATCTGTCAGTTTTTTCTTTTGTTTTGTAATTAATTTCTAGTTAAATACCATTGCGATCAGAAAAGATACTTGATATGATTTTGGCCTTCTTAAAATTTGTGTCCTAGAGTATGCCTAAAATGTATGATCTACCTCAGAGAATTCCACATATGCTTGAAAAGAATGCATATTTTTGTTGTTTTACATTTGTGTTTTGTATATTTGTTAGGTTTATCTGATCTAATGTGTCCTTTAAGACCACTGTTTATTAATTTCTGTCTGAAGGATTTATCCATTTGTCCATGAAAGTTGAATATTAAAGTTCCCTACTATTATAGTATAGTAAAGAATTGCTGTTCTCTACTATTTCTCTCTTTAGGTCTGTTAATATTTATTTTGTGTATACACACACACCCATATTTATATATACACATTCCTTTGTCAAATTAATACTTGAATATTTTATATCCTCTTCTGGATTGACCTTTTTATCATTATATAATGACTTTGTCTCTTACTAAAAGTTTATTTTGTCTGATATATGTATAGCTACCCTAGCTGTTTTTTGGTTTCCATTTTCATGAAATATCTTTTTTCATTCCTTCACATTCACTCTGAGTGTGTCCTTACTTCTGAAGTGAATCTCTTGTAGGCAGCATTTAGATGGATTTTTTTTTTAAGTCCATTCAGACACTTTATGTCTTTTTATTGGGGAAATTGTCCATTTACATTTAAAGTAATTAGTCATAGGTATGTAGTCATTGCCATTTCCTTGTTGTCCAGCTCTTTCATGGTTCCTTTGTTACTTTCTTCTTCTCTTACTCACTTCATTTTTGACTTGATATTTTTCTGTCATGGTATTCTTAGATTCCTTTCTCTTTATTTTTTGTATGTATATCATAGATTCCTGCTTTGTGACTACCATGAGGATTGCACAAAACAACTTGTAAGAGGCTATTTTAGGTTGATAATAACTTATGTTTGAACACATTCTGTAGGTCTGCATTTTTACTTCCCCCTGTAATTTTGTAATTTTGTTTTTGATAACAAAATTTATGTATTTTGTCTTATGTATCCATTAAAAATTATTATAGTTAGTTATTTTACTATTTTTACCTTTTAACCTTAATACTGGCTTTATTACTGATTAGCTCACTTATTAATACCTTTACTGAATTTTACTATACCTTTTCCATTGAGATTTGTACTTGTATATGTTTTCTTTTTACTAAGTAGCGCTCTTTTGTTTTCTCTTAAAAAAAACTCCCTTTAACATTTCTTGTAAGACTGATCTAGTGGTGATAAACTCCTTTAGTCTTTGCTTCTATGGAAAAGTCTTCATCTCCCCTTCAATTCTGAATGACAACTTTTCTGGGTAGAGTATTCTTGGTTGACTGTTTGTTTCTGTCAGCACTCTGAATATGTTGTGCTACTCACTCCCTTCTGACTTGCAAGGTTTCTGCTGAAAATTCTTCTTATTGTCCTACGTAGGTTCCCTTGTATAAGATACATAACAAGTTGTTTTTCTTTCTGCTTTTAAGATTCTCTCTTTGTATTTTACTTTTGACACTAATTATAATGTGTCTTGGCATGAGTCTATTTTATATTTTTAAGAAAAATTCTTATAATGTGATTTTTTGATTTATCATTTTTTATATGATCTATTGAATTCTGAAAATATTCTCAGCAAAATTTTTTTAATGTGGGGTAAGAAAATCCTGACTATTTCATCTTTCAAATTTCTACGTAAACTTCACCGAAATTAAAACCGTCTTTTAAAGATACTGTTGATAAAATAAAAACTAATTACACAGTGTGGGAAAATGATTGCAAAACTACTAATAAAGGCTCTTTTTTTCCTTACAATTAAGACAAATCACTTGATTAACAAAAAACAAAAGATGAACAGACTCTTGACTAGGGAAGATATACAAATATTAGGAAAACACATGAAAAGATGCTCAAAAATAATCTATCATGACAAAAATGCAAAATAAAATCATAATAGGATACTACAACACATCCATTAGAATGGCTACATTTGAAATAGCATACCATACACATGTTGGTAAAGATATAAACTGGAACCCCATCTGTTTTTGATGGGCCATTTTAGAAAACAGTTCGGTAATTTCTTATAAATTTGAGTATGCACTTAGGAATCTGGGGACCTGAGAAATAAGTATCTACTCAGTCGGAAAATACGTATTTATATAAACATTTGTGAATATTCCAAATAGCATCTTAATTCATAATAGTTAAAAACATTAAATAATCAAAACATCCATCAACTGGCAGATGCTTAAAAAATATGGTATATCTTTGTCATCAGTAGAACTCAATAATTAAAAGGAGTGGACTATTGATCTAGAACAACAATATGGATGTGTGAATATCCAAAGCAGTGCATTTAAGTATAAGCAACCATACATACATGATATATACTCATGATTCCATTTATGTGAATTTCCAAAAGAGACCAAAGCGTGGGCTAGAAAGTTAATCAGTACTTTCTGAGGGATGAGATTGGAGAGGGTAACTAAATCAGGTGCAAGGGAAATTTAGGGGTTGTAGAAATTTCCTATATTGTTATAGTTACATGACTACATTCATTTGTCAGTACTTTCAAATTGTATGTTGAACTTTTTTATGTAGAAGTTGTATCTCAAGCTAATTAAAATATTAGTGACAGGATAGATATATGATAAGTCATGCTGTGATGATTTTTATCCAAATGGGAAAATACAATTTTCATACCTTATACTATATTCAAAAATGATTTTTTTTAGGTAGATTACAGAGGAAGGGATAAATGTGCTGGGGAAAATAATCAGAAAATTTTTCATTCATGCCTAAAGTTTTAATGAAAGAGTCAGAGAGCCAAGTGAAAATGAGAATGAAATAAATGTATAAACTATTCAAAGAAAATATGAAAAATATATTACTGACATTATGAGTATCAATTAAATAGGTACATATTATGATATATCTTGTACTTTCCTTTAAAATAAATAATAAACCTATATAATAATAATTTTAAAAAGAAAGAGGCAAAAGTGAAAGCAGATAGAAATTTTGAAAACAACAGTAGTAGTTATTAAGCATAGGAACATCCATAGCCCAAAATAATTATTATTAATTTATTCTCAAAGATTAATCCTTCTTGAAGGACAATGAATAATTATAGAGTACTACTACAAACAATTGCAGTTATCAGCAAATCCCTGAGAGCAAAATTAGTTTGCTGTGACAAATTGTATTTTTTAGCAATGGCCATAGCAGTTTTTCCAGTGAAACATCACATTTTCTTTCATGGACAAATGGTGTCTATGGTCCCTCTTTTTGAATCAGGGAAGAAGCTTGAGACTGTTAAAAACCAAAAAGTATCATGGAATCCCTACTATGTAAATTCCAAGATAGAGTCATATTAAGGATACAACTTCCCTTTGGCTGAGTCTTACAACAGAGCTTTGAAGCCCGAGTGTCCCTGTAACATTTAACTACATTGAAAATGCTATCTTGGAAAATCATATGGAAATAGAGACATAAGGAGTCCTGGCCATTTTGTTGCTCAGCCAAGGCTTCCTAGCAGAAGCATCCCAGCTTAGGCACTGGCATTTAAGTAAATAAGATTTCAGGTAATTCCAGGCTATAGGCTTCAAGTTTCCACAGCTTATACAAAGTGGGATAGAAACAGGTTGGTCTGGCTGAGGCACCAGCCCAGACAACATATCTGTAAGCAAAATAATTATTGTTTTACATGCAGATTAGATATCCAGAATATTTGTCTAACCAAATAAGGTAGATGGAAAATGTTAGAGGAAACATAATTGTGAAATGGGGAAAGATAGTGCATTTGTTTTTGATATGACTTTCCTATAAGAGAGGGCATTTAATGACTGTATCTTCTGACAATATATAAAATGCAGAACAGGAGCTCATAAAAGAGATCTAGAGGGGGTGTAGATTTGGAAGACATTAGCTCAAAGTGATCTCTCTGATGAAGGTAGATGTGCTGCAGTTTCAAGTTTCCAAGAGTCTGATCACTCCTTATTCAGGGTATCTGGAGTGGGAAATCAAACAGAATCTTTACAGTACTTTTTTTCCTCCTAATTTCCCATAAACATATACCTCCTTATTCAGGTTTATGCTGTTGACATGAATCTCTAGTTTTCTTGTCAATTTTATTTAGGCTCTTCAGGATGATTACAAGTTAAAGGTTAAATTGGAACTTGGAATAACAAAACTGATTCTTTACTTGTACAGAAGTTCATACAGCTGTTTTTTTTTTAATTTTAAAATTGTAATTCAAAGAATAATTGCTGAAGACTTGCTAACTTGAGTCACCATGAAAGTATTCCTAAAGACTAGAGAGATGCCACCTTTAAGGAGATCTTCCAGAGAGGGAAAGACATTTCAACATAAAATACAGATATTTAAATAAATGTGAAACAGTATGCTAAATGTCAGAGTAACATATAAATTGAAAGTAATAATATCTGGCTGGAGAGTCAATGAAGGAATCTTTTCCATGGTATTGGCCTATAAATATTGCCATATTGTTGATTGACCAAAGAATGTTTTAAATAAAGTAAACCTTTTAGATAGAACATTATAAATATAGCTTGTGTACACTCATAATCGTGGAGAAACACGGAGAAGAATTGGAGACGCTGTGCGGTTGAATTTTCTTTGATAATATGTGCATTCCAAGGTAAGACTATTGGATTTTATCTTCTGACAAAAATGCTTTTGATGGTCTGAAAATAGAATGGAAATGATTAAAAGTTATAATTTAGAAGTGTTTATGTTTATATTAAGTATAGAGCAGTCTGAAATCTAGAACATAAATTCAAGAGTAAGATATGTCTTCTTTGTGAATGTAAACAGTATATGGTGTACTTTTGGTTTAAGATGGTGGAGTAAAGCTTTCTTGTCATCTCCTAATTAGAACTAGTAGCAATATGAACAATAAGCAGAAATGATGATTAAAAAAACAAGTGAATAACTCCATTTTAACCAAATTTGAGAAGCACCCAAACTGGCAACCTCAATACTTAAATGAATGTGCCAGATTTGCGCCAGATTCAGCTGGGAACTAGATTTTTGAAATAACAATGTACAAACTGAGGAATAAAACCAAATATTTTGAGCAAACAGATCAGTGTATGAGCTGGTTGTAGAAAACTCCTGAACTTTGACAATACTTAGGTTAGAGTAGAATCTAGAAATTACACAGGCATTCCATCTCTGCTAAAACTTGCCTTTAGTGAGACAAGTTAGAGGAGAAACTATGAATTGCAACTTGTGCTACTGATATTTGTCAGCTGAAGTTAAGTAAAATTTAATTATCTTACATACACACACTTTTTTACCTGGCAGAGTGTTTTTAACCTCTCTAGTATATAGTTACTATTCTCCTCATAATGACACCCTGGTGTGTGTGTGTGTGTGTGTGTGTGTGTGTATGTGTGTGTATTTTATTTGTAGTCTCTTTGGTTCAGGTAAAGTTAATTCCATCCTAGACTCTGTGGTTGAGAATGTAAGTCTGGCTTCCCCCCAGATATTGTTGTTTGTTTAGGAATGAGCCTATCACCCAACAGAATGAATAAGACTGAACTTCAAACTCACTACACTTCAATAAAAAATTTAAAACATTAAAAAAAATGTAAAAAAAGGACTGAACTTCAAAATTCTGAAAGTGAAAGCTTTCTTTTTAAATTTTGTGTAAAGTTCCCATGTCATTTAGGATTTTGTGTTCTCTGTGTACCAGAAATTCAACTTTAGTCTCTTAAAGAAAGAAGGTTTCTTTGTTCTCCTGTAATTACTAGACATAAGGCAAAGCAAGTTCAGTACTAGCATTGTCATTAAAAATTATTGTAAAATATCTGATAGTGTTTAATATCAAAATATATAAATAAATCATACAACTCAAGCAAAAAAACAAACAGTATGATTCAACAATGGGCAGAAGATCTGAGTAGACATTTTTCCAGTGAAGACATACAGATCATCAGATGTTCAGCATCATCAGTAATCAGGGAAATTCAAATCAAAAACCTGATGATATATTACCTCACGCTTATTAGAATGACTGTTATCAAAGAGACCATAAATAACTGCTAGTGAGAATGTGGAGAAAAGAGGACTCTTTTGCACTGTTGATGGGAATGCAAATTGGTTCAACCACTAGGGAAAACAGTATATTTTTTCCTGAAAAAAAATGAAAGCAGAATCACCATATGATCCAACAATTACACTTCTGGGTATTTATCTGAAGAAAATGAAAACACTAACTCAAAAAGATATATGGACCCCCGTGTTCATTGCAACATTATTTGCAACAGCTAAGATATGGAAACAACCTAAAAGTACACTAATAAATAAGTGGATAAAGAAAACGTAATTGTATAGATAGAGAATGATTCTACCATAGGAAAGAATGAAATATTGCCATTTGTGACAACATGGATGGACATTGATGGCATTATGCTAATGTGAAATTTGTAAGACAAGTACTGCATGATCTCACTTATATGATAAATCTAAAAATAAGCTCATAGATACAGAGAATACATTGATCATTGCCAGAGGTGGGAGTGGGGAAGGGGATGGGCAGATAGGTGAAAGAGGTCAATAAATACATACTCCCAGTTATAAGTCATGGGAATGTAATGCATAGTATATTGTGATTATATTAACACCATATTGCATATTTGAAAGTTACTAATAGAGTAAATCTTTTCCCCTCCCCCTCTGGCTGCACCCTCACCGTGTGGAAGTTCCCAGTCCAGGATTGAACTCGTGCCACAGCAGTGACAATGCCAAATCCACCTGCTGTGCCACAAAAAAAAAATAAACTTCAAGAGAGTAAATCTTTAAAGTTTTCATTACATGAAAAAAATTGTGATTACAATATGATGACAGATGTTAGATTTATCACAGCAATCATTTAACAATATATATAAATATCAAATCATTATGTTGTACATCTGACATTAATATATCAATTATATTTCAATTAAAAAAAAGACATTAGGAACCCAGGATGTGTCCAGGTCCATTCTCTGTTCTCCCCATTATGTTATGTTTACAAAATGGCTGCTTGGTCTGGAGGCAGAAAGAAATGGGAAGGATAAAGAGCTGAGACCTAGGTCACCTCAACCTATTCAGTTATTTCAGGAAAAGAGTATCATTCCTAGATTACACTCACTGGAAATCTTTCATTTCAAGAGCTGGCTGAAGGTTAGTTACTGCTACTATCACACAGCCTGAGAACATGGATACAATGTAACAGGACACACTGCAGTTCTAAACCAAACTGTATTTCTGTTAGTAAGGAAGAAAAGAAAAATATATATTGAATACTTTTTAACACAGTGCCACATCTGGTGCAAGGAATATTAAAGCCTTGAATAAAAGAGCGTTGCCAAGAATCTTCAAACTCCAACCAAGTTCTGAGGACTCTGTTTGAAATTCTGATTCCTGTGTTCTCTCTAGCTCAACCCTGGAATTTTCAGACTCCAGATAAGAGGAATTCAGGTAATCCTTTAGTCCAGTTTGATCATATGTGTGTATTTGTTTCCTTGAAACCGAAAAGGTCCAAATAAACCAAGAGGACCCACTCTGAGAGGTCTAGCGATCCCAGAATTTAACAACGTGAAAATCAGAAAAAGAAGTAGCATTCTTTCAGAATCATCAGGAAAGTAAAGTGTAATTCAAAAATTTTAGATCAAGCTAAACACTTAATCAAACATGAAAGTAATAGAGAAATTTGTAAATTTAGCAAACATGATGTTAATAAGCCAATTTAGAGAACAAGATTTAGCAAAGAGATGGTTGGGGCAATTTGATACAATTAGTGAGTGAGTGTTAAAATCTTTGTAAATGCCAGTTTAGCTCCACAGGTCTGGCAATTAAAGTGACAAAATATGGAAGAAAAAAATGGTGAAACGTAGTGGTGATATGTAAATAATAATATAAACCAATGCAAACCAGGAGTCTTAAGGATAATGGAGTAAGGCAGTAGGGGCCATGGAGGTGGTGGACAGAACACAGAAAGTGGAGGCATTTTAACATAATGGTTAAGCCTGGTTCTGGCATCAGACTTGATTTCAAGTTGAAAGCCTTGGCTCTACTTCTTTTCAGCTCTGTGACCCTGTTTTGATGTCTGCTATTTCATATCTGCATGAAGTTGTGTCATACACAGTGTTTCAACCACGTATGGTTACAGCAGCATTAGACTAAATGGGTCAGTATTTACAGAGTACTTAGATCAATGCTTGGCACATTGTTCCTGGAAAAGTAGACTTTAACTAAAAAATATGGTAATGCTTAAGAGAGCAGTCTTTAAGACTGCATGGATTCAAATCTCAGGTCCAAATGCAGTTCTTTAGAAAGAGAGTCTAAAATTTATTTATTTTTCTTTTTCTTTTTTTTTTTTTTTAGGGCCACACCTATGGCATATAGAAGTTCCCAGGCTAAGGGCTGAATTGGAGCTGCAGCTCCTGACCTGTACCACAGCCACAGCAACAGCAATGCATGAGGCCGGGGATCGAACCCACATCCTCATGGATACCAGTCAGGTTTTTATTCTCTTAGCCATAATGGGAACTCATAAAATTGAAATTTTACCTTCTCTTATTCCCTGCTTGGAGTCTCTCAAAGGGAAATAGACTTAAATTCCCCCACCAATATAAATCATACTATTCCTCCCCAATCTGGAATAAAGTAAGTAGTTAAAATAATTATTTCTTAAACTGCATGTATGTACAAGGACATTCTGGTTTAAAACTTATATATATATATATATATATATATAAATTTAGTGATACAAATATCTTTGCCCTGTTTTACCTTGAAAGTCCTCCTTCCAACCCATTTATAATGTTCAGTGTGTCATTCAAGGTCATATAATGTTCTCCTGGATATACTGCATTTTACCAAGACCCTGTTTTGAGACCTTCAGTTTTTATTTGTCATTTTAAAAAATGTGAAAAATAATTTTATAGTGAGATCTTTAAGTCCATCCATTCTTCTTTCTTTTGAATAAATTCTTAGAAGTAGAATTATCTCAAAGAGATTATTTGACTATTGATAATCATTTTAAAAATACTATTCATAGAAGTTATAGCAACTTTTGTTCACATCAACACTGAGTTTCTGTTTATACCTCTGCCAATACTCAATATCAATAGTAGTGTTAAGTTGAATTATTACTTGATTTTGCATATCATTTGTTAATGATGAGACCATATAGGTGTTAAACATAGGATTTGAGAATCAAAATCTTTTACATTCAAATCCTGAATTTGCCAATTTTTGGCAATATGTCCTTAACTTTACAGTTTCTCCATCTGTGAAATAGGAAAATTTCAGTCCCTTGCTGTATTTTTAGAGTCTCATTGATATAGGCGTTTTGGGTTGCTTATACATAGTATATGATGCATAACTGGTACTTAGTGAAAATATATCCTAATATATATATGATATATATGTGATATTAGTGATACATATATATTATACATATATAATATATAAACATCACTAATATATAAGGCTATTACATATAATCTATATATCATGTATATATCATATATTTATATAATATATAATCTAATATATATTATTATGTATCACTAATATCTAAAGCTATATATTATATATTAGTGATATTAGTGATATATATTTGTAGGTAAAGAGTATTATCTTCATGTTCTTTGCACTTTTTATTGAGGTATGTGTCTTAATCCTCTCCTCTCTCTTTTTCTTTTTTCTTTTTTTTTTTTGAAGTGGAAGACCATTAAATACAAATTGATGTCCTGGGGATCGGCCTGCTACCTGCCAGATTTCAGTTTGCTGTGACCGTTTTTGCCCGGTGGGCTCCCAGAAAGGCTGCTTTGGAAAACCACTGATTCTCAAATAATGGTTGTCATTTCCACATCTGTGCCTAGCCTGCCCTTTCTCCTTTTCTCACAGGTCTCAATCCCTGCTTTCTCCTTATTCTGCTATCTCCAAGAAGGCAACTGTGAGTGTGGCCTTGCTGTCTTACTTCTGTCTGGCCCCATCTGTACTGTATCTGAAAGAAATTAGTCCACATTCCTAGCAGGTGTATGTTATTATTTCCTGGTTTACACTTTGGATGTGGGTGTCTCTCTTACAGGGTTGGTTCATGATGAACTTGTATTCATGTTGATAGCTTACCCAGAGTTAATCCAGAAAATATATTCAGACAATCAGTGTTTATAAATATTGGTTTTGTCAACTTATTTATGTTTTTTCATCCCCAGAGAAACAATTAATTTGGCATGAATTCTTCAGATGTACTTTGGCTAGTTTCCAGGTGTTTAAAAGTAGATAAAAATTTGCAAAAGCATGTTCAATTTCATATCATGTTTGAGCCTACTTACATATCCTCTGTTTAACTGAACACTCTATTGAATGTAAATATTTTATCACTTTTGTTTTTCTTTAACAAAACTAGGAAAGAATGTTGTCTTGTTGGAGATCGGTTCTCCATCCAAACCTACCTCCAACTGAGGCAACAGTACACACTGTGAAACAAGACGTGGTTTCTAACATGCGAAGATGTTACTCTATTTGTGTGATGATTTCAAGTACTAAAACCTTACTTGAGTGTCGCAATTATTATATAAGTAATATAACTTACTTCTACTTACCTCTGTTTACATCTTCTTTCTTTACTGTTTTAGAAACCAGATATGCTTTATATAAAAGGGAAAAATGTGCAAATGTGGGAAAAACATAAAATCTAAGCTTTGGAGAAATATGTATATATAAACAATTTTCTTTTGCATCTCTCAAAGCTTAAATAGCTTCTCAAAGTCCTGCTTATCAAATCAAGTGTTTGTCAAAGCTGATTCTTTATCATTATCCATCTATATCAGGATGGAACAAGTAAAATATTGTCTGCCAGTACAATACTGTTACCCAATATTTTTGGTTAGTTTTTATTCCAACCTAGGCCTGTAAAAACATGTAATATAGTTAAGTTTCTCTACTGGAGAGGAAGGTTTACTAAAATATATTCTGGCATTATTTTTAGTTCCTGTTAGCTTAATTTTATTAATGAGCTCAAAGTAGCCCATCTTCTCTCCACCCTCCAAATCCCTTGAAATATAAGCTAGCTCTCCTCTTTGGGTTGTTTACTAAATGAATGGAAACACTTTACAGTATTGCTACATGTGAGTTTGGTCTCTGGACTAATTACAGTAATATTACCTAGGAGCTTATAAACATCCAGAATTTAAGTCTACTTATCAGACTTACTGAGCCTGCGCGCACGTGCATACACACACACACACACACACACACACACACACACACAGCCATTCTAAGAAGTGTGTGCTGGTATCTCATTGTTGTTTTTCTTTGACTAAATTTTTATTTACAAATATTTCTGACTGTTCAACTTTCATTTTAGATTACATATAAATTTGGATAACTTTTCAGATGTTTAGTGGCCTTTTGTATTTTTCCTTTTTTTTTTTGTTAAATTCCTGCACTTAGGAAATACTAGCATTGAGTATTTTTTATTTTATTTTATTTTTTTTTTTTTAAGCCCACCACCTGCCCTGGGTGCCCTGGGTTAAATCCCAGCATAACCTGGATAGGGACATGCTGGACCTGATAATGGAGGAAAGACACTCCACCAGAGAAGATGCTAAAATTGGCAGTCTGTTCTGATCGACGTCAAGGGAGTACCCCTCACATGGAATTATTATTCTTTTTTATTTCTCCCATCCCACCTTCTGCCGCTGGCAACCACCATTCTGTTCTCTGTATCTATGAGCTTCTTTTGTTTTGTTTTTTAAGTTTCCACATATAAGAGAGATGATATGGTATTTGTCTTGAACTAACTTATTTCATGTAGTAAAACACCCTTGAGGCCCATTCATGTTACAAATAACAGTGTTTCACTTTTTATGACTGAATAGCATTACATTGTGTATATATACACACAGTTGTGTATATACATTGTGTATATACTACAGTTTCTTTATTCAACCACTGATGGACACTTCAGTTGTTTCCATATCTTTACCACTGTCCATAATGCTGCAGATATCTTTTTGAATTAGCTTTTGTTTTCCTCAGATAAAAACTGAGGAGTGGAATTGCTGGATCATATGGTAGTTCTATTTTTACTTGTTTGAGGATCCTTTCATACTGTCTTCATAGTGGCTACACCAATTTATAGTCCCACAGACAGTACACAGGATTTCCTTTTTTCTACATCCTTGCCAACATGGACTACTAGTCTTTTTTATAGTAGCTACTCTAAGAGGTGTGAGGTGATGTTGTAGTTTTGATTTTCATTTTCTTGATGTTTGATGTTAAGCATCTTTTATATACCTGTTGGCCATCTGTTTGCCTTCTTAGGAAAACATCTATTCAGATATTATGCCCATTTTTCAATTTTTTTTTGCTATTGCATTATGAGTTATACTGACAAACCTTGTTTTATTTCACGTTGCTTTATTGTGCTTTGCCAATATTGTACGTCTTACAAATTGAAGGTTGGTCACAACCCTGCATTGTCAGAGGATGGTTAGCATTTTTTTAGCAATACAGTATTTTTAACTTAAGATATGTGTATATTTTTAATACATAATGCTACTGTACACTTAATAGTCTACTGTATAAACATGAGTTTTATATGCATCATGAAAGGGAACCATCAATAAAAAGAAGCAGCAACCTAACAAATTATAGAAATAATTTGCAAATCATATTCTGATAAATGGCTAAGAACCAAAATATACAGGTCTATCTGAGAGATATTACAGGTTTGTTTCCAGGCCACAGCAAATATTGTAATAAAACAAGTCACACTAATTTAATTGAATATATATGCATGGGTTTATTTCTGGGCTCTGTATTCTGTTCCATTGATCAATGTCTGTTTTTATGCCAATGCCATTCTGTTTTAATTATTGTAGCTTCATAATATAGTTGAAATCAGGGAGTGTGATTCCTCCAGCTTTGTTGTTCTTTCTCAAGATTGCTTTAGTTATTCATTGTTTTGGTGGTTCCATACAATTTAATGGCAATTACATTGCTTTGAGTCTATAGTTCACATTGGGAAGTATAAATATTTTTACAATGTTAATTGGTCTAATCAATGAGCATGAAATAGCTTTTCATTAATTTGTGTCTTCTGTTTCTTTCATTAATGTCTTATAATTTTCAGTATATAGGACTTTTACTTCCTTGAAGGAGGATGTAATTGTAAAGGGGACTGTTTTCTTTATTTCTCCTTCTGACATTTTGTTATTGGTGTATAAAAGCTCAATGTATTTTTGTATATTGATTTTATAATCTATAGCTTTACTGAATTCATTTATTCTAATGTTTCCCTTTTTTGATGTAATCTTTAAGCCAATTTGGGTTTTATTTGTTTATTTATTTATTTATTTATTTATTTATTGCCTAATTGCTCTAGATAGGACTTGTAAAATGATGTTGAATAGACGTGGTGCTGTAATCTTTATTTCCTTTCTTCTGATCTATATTTTAAAGTCATGTTCATATACACATTAAAGTATGAAAATCACTACCAATGTCTAATCCTTATCAGCTATTTTATTTTCATAATTGCCTTTTCTTTTTCTTTTTTTCTTTTATCTTTTTTTTTTTTTTACATTTTTTAAGGTCTCACCCACAGTATCTGTAAGTTCCCAGGCTAGGGGTCGAATCAGAGCTAGAGCTGCTGGCCTGTGGCACACCCAGAGCAACATAGATCCCAGCCTACACTACAGTTTCTGAAGCCTATACCACAGCTCATGGCAATGTCAGATCCTTAACCCGCTGAGCAAGTCCAGGGATCAAACCCACATCCTCATGGATCCCAGTCAGGTTCCTTACTGCTGAACCATGACAGGAACTCCCAATTTTTATAATTTCTTATTGGATTTATATCCCACGCAATATTGAGGTTACTTTGAGGACAATACCAAAATTTTTCTAGTAATGAAACAGATTTATCACAGGTTACCTCTTCTTCCAGCCTTTTTTCAATGTATTTCAATATTGGCCAACATTTCTTTCTAAAATTTTCTTTCCCAGAGTTCCCATTTTGGTGCAGTGGAAACTAATCTGACTAGGAACCATGAGGTTGCGGGTTCAATCCCTGGCCTTGCTCAGTGGGTTAAGGATCCAGAATTGCTGTGAACTGTACTGTAGGTTGCAGATGCAGCTTGGATCTGGTGTTGCTGTGGCTCTGGCTTAGGGTGGCAGCTACAGCTCCAATTAGACCCCTAATCTGGGAACCTCCATATGCTGTGGATTTGGCCCTAAAAAGACAAAAGACATAAAAAAATAAAATAAAATTAAATTAAATAATAAAATTTTCTTTCCTGAGACTTTTATGGTGGTTGTGGGACTTCTCTATCTTCTCTTGGAACTATATTTCTTTTGTCCCCATCTCCTTATTCTCTTCTTTCCAATGCCATGGTAGGAATATTCCAATATTCTGGATTTTGCCATTATTTTTGCTGTTTTATTCCTCGATAAAATTGCATTTACCTTTAAAACGAATAATTATTTTTAAATGCCTGACTTCTAAATTTCTGTTTCTGCCTGACATTTATGTCTTGCTACCTCTTTTATCTAAAACAGCTTGATGAGCATCCCAACTTGAATATCTTCAAGGCCAATGGGTTAAAACTGAACTTAGACCATTCCTTCCCAAATAAGGGATTCTCTTCTCTGGCAATTAGGCAAAATGTCATGTTTCATTCCCTAATGCTGAGACCAGTTCAGCAGGATGGGGCTGAAGAACGGGTGCTGTGAAACTTAAGGAAAACACAGAGACATTTATCTTAAGTAAAGGTGGGAACCAGGGGACTCAAGGTCTCAGGGACCTAGAGCACTGCCTCAAGAAACCACACTGCTTTTACTCTGCTTTTTAGGATTATGTCAAGTGAGGAGGGGGCTATAGTTGGGGGATATAGGGTTTTTTAAATTATTTTATAAGTTCTTTTATTATTTTAAAAGTCACATAGCTGGTAGATGATTAAGCTTTTACTCTGACCTTTAGGCATTTAACAATCATTAGCAATGAGTTAGCTATCTATGCGAGGCCTTTCAGAGAATTCTCACTGTGCTTGCACAAACCTATTTGCGGCAACCCTCGTGCCTAGGTTTGCACCTTGGTTCTCTTTGCTAATGCATATTCTGCTAAAGACCGCTCATAAACCACTTGGCCATGAGGTTCCTCTTTCTCTTATTCTTTTGAGGACATATCATGCTTGTACAAATGGCATGCCAATCTGCACAGGTCCAGCGTGCCTAGACCAAAGCATTATGTCCTCATTCAGCTGACCCTATGAATAGCTTATGCCTTTAGGTCTTTGTTCTTTTTTTTTTTTAATTTTATTGAAGTATAGTTGATTTACAAGGTCCTGATCATTTCTACTGTACAATAAAATGACTCCATCATACATATACAGATATCCATTCTCTTTCAAACCTCTTTACTTTTCTGCATTTCTATCCCAGGTCCTTCTGAACCATCCCTGCCAGTGTCCAGGATAAGAAAGAGAATTTAGCAGATGCCAAGGAACAATAAAGTCATATCCACATGCTGCCAGGAACTCCATCGAGGTCAAGAGAAGAAGAAATTAAAAGCAGTAATGCAAAGGATATATTTGAGAATGCAGAAAAAAGACACTTCCAAGCAAAACTTCTTTTCAAGTGCTCCAGGGACTCAAAGATATTAAAAGGATTCTGCTTCCTCAAGGTTTTAGAGAAAAAAGAGGGTTTAAAAATGGAATGGCAGTTATGGAGCCAATGATGGCTCAACAGAAAGACAATCATATCTTCATTAGAGTCTTTGATTAAATTATTAGGAATGCAGTGAGAGATAAAAGTGATAGGTAATAAAAACATCCTTTTTTGATCTGATCAAAATCTTGATGTCTATTTGTTAAATAGTGTTTTATATTATATTTGTGACTTTCATAAGTACTTGTCAGTTTTTTTTTAATTACTCAAATGAATTTATCACATCTACAGTTGTATAATGATCATAACAATCCACTTTCACAGGATTTCCATCCCATAACCCAAACACATCCTCCCCACCCCCCAAACTGTCTCCTCCGGAACCATATGTTTTTCAATGTCTGTGAGTCAGCATCTGTTCTGCAAAGAAGTTCAGTCTGTCCTTTTTTCAGATTCCACATGCCAGTGAAGCATTTGATGTTGGTGTTTCATTGCATGGCTGACTTCACTCAGCATAATTTCTAGGTCCATTCATGTTGCTAAAAATGGTGGTATTTCATTCCTTTTAGTGGCTGAGTAATATTCCATTGTGTATATGTACCATCTCTTCTTGATTCACTCCTCTGTCGATGGACATTTAGGTTGTTTCCATGTCTTGGCTATTGTAAATAGCGCTGCAATGAACATTGGAGTACATGTGTCTTTGCGAGTCATGGTTTTCTCTGGATAGATGCCCAGGAGTGGGATTTCTGGATCAAATGGTAGTTCTATGTTTAGTTTTCTGAGGAATCTCCATACTGCTTTCCACAGTGGTCGCACCAATTTACAATCCCACCAACAGTGTACTAGGTTCCTTTTTCTCCACACCCTCTCCAGCACTTACTCTTTGTAGACTTTTTGATGATGGCCGTTCTAGCTGTTGTAAGGTGGTACCTCAGAGTGGTTTTGATTTGCATTTCTCTAATAACGAGTGATGTTGAACATCTTTTCATGTGTTTTTTGGCCATCTGTATGTTTTCTTTGGAGAACTGTCTGTTTATATCTTCTGCCCATTTTTTGAAACAACCCCATCAAAAAATAGGTCTTTGTTCTTAAGCTTAAGTCATTTATCATCACTGTGACTGCTTTTCAAGCAGGAAGACAGGATGGAGTTTTCAGCAAAGAGGCTAAGAAAATATTGTAGAAACATGTCTCGTGACACCTTAGTACATTATAAATTCCTTAGAGTTGTAGATGAATTTAATTTACTTGGCAACTTACAATGTAAAGGCAGGATATAAAACAATTACTATATTGCTTCCATGACTGACCAAATTCAAGCATTCAAAGACCAATTTAGTTATCTTCCACCAAAATGGTTCTTAGGAATATCTGGTGAGGTTCTGTATGTTTGAATTATGATAATAACATAGGAAAGGATTAGTTGAAGTAAAATCATTCTGCAGAATGAACAATATGGAGAATGCCAAAGAGCTGCCTCAAGGGATATGAATTACATATAACCTGAATTTCTATGGCTATTTATCTGTCCCTCTCAAACTACCTATTTCTATATTTTATTGAAAACTACAGGAATATGCCAATATTATTATAATATCCTTTTTGAGGAATTGGTGAAGTATCTGCCAAAAATTATAGATGGAAATTCTATAGACCATTTTTGGTACAGGTCCTTTTCTTCATTTATTTTACTGTTGTTTGCCTATTCACTCATCTAAGTAATGCTACCTTTATCTCATCAAAGTTGATATAAGTTGGCCTTATCATATCTTTATCAGATTGGCATGCAAGCCACAGAGAAATTTTGGTTTCTTTAATGACTCCAAATTAGAAATGAATTCAGAGTTTAATAACTATATTTCTGTACATTTTTCAGTTTGTTAGTGTATTTGCTTATAAGTGCAGGTTTGATACTTGTCTCACCCATCAAAGGACATGAAATGCCTTGGAGGCTGAGATCAGTGGGAAAAAAACTACACATTTATGGCTTGATTTAAAAATCTGTGCTCTGCTAATTGTCTTTGTAGCCTTGTTAAGTAATTTAAACTTTCCGAGATTACATTTATTTACACACAAATGCTGAACTTATACATACTTTGGGATTATGTTACAGAATAAATGATATTTTACAGTGACTAGTAGCACAGGCCTTGGGGATTAGTCAGACCTCAGTAGAAAGCCTGGTTCTGATGGCTGCCACCTATATAATATTTTGTAGGTTATATAACTTCTGAACACTTCAGTGTAAAATAGTGATAATAATCTTTATTTCATGTCATTATTGAAAGTATTCCAAGGTAACATGTTAAACACCAAAATTTTTTCCCTTCTAGCCTTCAGTAATATCTGTCATTTTATTAACTTCTAAAGAAGTTCATTTTATATTATTTATTTATTTATTTATTGCTTCCATCATTTTCTGATCACTTCCTTACACTTGCCGTGCTGTACAGATTGGGTTCTGGAGCCCTGGTTTCAAATGTTGTTTTGATGACTCTGGCCATGTGTCAATACTCTTTCTGAACTTTATTTTTTATCTGTGGATTGGGATCATAATACTCAGCTGAGATTAAGCGTGTAAAAGTTCTGTGACAACTATAAAATGATATAAATAATGTGAGTCATTATTGAATTACAGATGATATTTGGTTTTCTAATTCATTCAACATTTGCTGAATGTGTAAGAAATTCTAGGCATTGTGTTGGATACTCAAGAATGATACAAACAGTCTGTGCTTTGAGGGATTCAGAAATTAGTGGATGATATAATCATGTATTCAGCAGCTATGATAGTGTGCTGTATTCATGACAGAGTGGGTACCAGATAACTAAATGATAAGTGTCCATTGAGTACAACCAGAATTCATTTGCCTGAATTCAAATGAAAATATTGCAATTGAAAGTTGATTGTTCTCCTTTCAGTGATCAACTCTTTTTTTGCCTCTGTGGTAGTCAATTTCATGTAGCAATTTGATGGGGCCACAGGATGCCCAGACACTTGGCAAAATATTTTTCTGCATGTGTCTGTGGAGGAGTTTCTGGGCGAGCCTAATATTTGAACTGATAGGCTGAGTAAAACAGATTGTTTTCCTTGATGTGGATGGGCCTCAGCCTCTTAGTTCAAGATCTGAATGAAACAAAAAGGTTAAGTAATAAGGAACTCCTTTTCCCTGAGAGTAAGCTGGGACAGTGGTCTATTCTAGCCTTTGGAGTCAGACTGCAACATTGGTTCTTCTTGGGTCTTGAACTTCTGGCTTTTGGACTAGACCATATACCATTGGCTCTTCTGGATGTTCAGCTTGCTGACTGAGGATTTTGGGACTTCCTAGGTTCCATAATCACATGAGGTGATTCTTTGTAAGAAATATATGTATACACACAGATAGGTACACATACATACATACTATTGGTTCTGTTTCTCTGGGGAGCCTAGTCTAATACACCACATTTTAAACCCAATCTCTTATTGTGTCTCCCATCTTATTCCACACCCCTATACCATAGAGTTAGGTCCATTAAATAAATGAATCAAAATAAAATAGTTTCACAGATAAATCTGTTTTTCTTGGCAGGTGTGGATTGTAGAGAAATGTGAGAAAGAATGATGTGTACTAGTTATTGAGTATGCCCAACTTGCCCCCCCCCGCCAAAAAAAAAATTCCTGGAGGTCCTATGCCATTCTCAACTCTACTGGTGTCTTGTAATTTTCCCTTTCATCTATACCTGTCCAGGAAATGATGACCTTTTATCTTTAGCTTCAAAAGACATATTCTTACTTCTACCCCTAGGTAAAAATTACACAGACTCTGCTGAACTACCACTGATGTTAGCTTCTTAGTCATATCCTTTTATTATTATGTTTGTCTTTATGGTTCAAAAGATGCCAAATGCAGTGTTTACAGCAGTGCCTGATGGAGAGATTCTGTGCCAGCAGCAAAATAGTTCAAGTGAGTTGTAAAATCTGCATGGCCAAATTGAATTCATAGAAAGTTTAACTTACTCCTAGAGGCAAAAATTAATTTCATTAGCAAAAAAAAAAAAAAAAAGTAGTCTGTCAGTCACAATGTGTAATTTCATTGAAATGCTTAAAAAGTTATGGTTTATAAAAGTTAGTTCTATGTATATTCTCAATAGTCAGTGGAAGTAGATTATAAACAACATACTAGCAGTTAGCTGTATATGAGATAGGCAAGGATGTACAGTTGTAACTAATAATATATTAACCATTAAGCAAAGGGGTCTTACCTGAGAGTTAGTATATATAGGAATTCATTTAGCACACATCTTTCCTTTAATAACGTTATATTTTTGAGCATTAACTGTGTTTAAAATTTAGAATTACTATCAAACAATAAGAAAAATTATATAAAACAAATTGGGAAAAAATAAGTAAGAGAGAAGTGAAGCTTTGTGAAAAACTGTACTTCATTTGTACTTTATTCCTACAGTGTTAATCATTAATTGTGTGTGTGTGTGTGTGTGTGTGCGCGCATTACAAGGAGAAAAGAATATTGAGCTGAAAATGTCTCAGTAACCTATGTCACTAGAAATTAAAACTTTGGCTAGATGATATCAATAGCTCAGTTAGCTCCAGAATTCTAATTGTCTTTCACTGTGTAAGACTTCATTAATACAGAAATGTCAGTCTTTCAATTCCTTTATTTAGGAATTTCACATTATTTCAAATTATTCATATAGCCAACAAAATTTGTTTTTGAAAGGAAACAGGGGTATTTTTAAAACTGTAAAATGTAGAATAATTATATGTTGGCTTAATATGTGTTAATATGTCATCATGTCATTAAGCACATTTTTTATATTATCTTACACAATTTTATTTGCAAACACTAAAATCCTATGTGACTATAAGGCATTATTACTTTTAAAAATTCAGAGAAATATTTTAAAGAATTATAGCATTAAATAATATGTATCTCTCTTCTAGGGTCTCATTAAATTTGGGTTGCAATTTTTAGTAATTGCAGTTAGCTAACATGGAAGAAAGAGCAAAGATAAGTGAGCAATACCTTTTCCATTCCAAAGTTTAACGTAAAATAAATATTTCATAAAAGAATTACATAATTCTAAAAATATATGGTGATATATGTCTGGCAAAAAATGTATATACATTTGCAATAAAATAGAAAATGTGATGGATTAGGGATGAAAAAGCAAGAATTTTAGGTTCCAGAAATCTGTGTTGTTTTTGCTTGATGATGCAAAAAATAGGAAATATGAGTCCTCTAATTTAATTCTTCTTTTAAGAGATTGTTTTGGTTATTTAGGTTTTCTTGTGATTTTTAGGATCATCTGTTAATTTATACAAAAAGTGATAGCTAGGATTTTGATAGGGAATGCATTGGATCTGTAGATCAATTTGGGGAGCACTGCTGTCTTAATAATATCAAGTCTTCTAATCCAAGAACAGGAGCTATCTTGACTTAAAAAAAAAGTGCTTAAAAGGATTTATTTCCTTTCTAAATGTTAGTACAAGAAAGAAACCTTTATTTTTACTGAAAACAGGTATTTTGCTCCTACAACAGAGTCGCTGATAGCAGTCAACTGAGCAACATAATCTTCTTCACCATGCGGGATAAGGCACATGCCCACTGAAATGAAAATAAAAGTATGGCAAAAAAGGTAAATGCCACCTTCAGGGTCACTTTATGAACAGAAAGCTTAGGGACTGAGGCATGGGACTTGAAGAGGGTCCTAATACCTTCAAGTGGCCTTTGAGAAGTGCAAGGAGCAGATCACCTCGTTGGGTCCTTCTCTTCCTTCCTATAAACCAGGGAATTTCAGGGAGACAGTAAAGACATTTACAGTTCTGGAAACTGAACATAACCTTCTTCCTCTCAAACGGGTTTTTCAGGAAGTATTCTAGGCATAAGAAAATAGTTAACTAACACCTCATGTGTTATTATACTTTTGTATCTTCCCAAGTATTTTCACATGGTGGACTGTAGATATTTGGGTTTTACAGACTAGTAAAATTACAAAAAGAAGAAAAATTAGAATATGAAAAGAACTCCAACTTTGTATTTTGTTGCATATTTGAAAGAGAAAAATGTTTTCATATACTATCACCATCACTCATGAAAGGATGGGATCATAGCAAATATATAAAAAATCCTTTAAATAGCCTAAAATGGGAGTTCCCATTGTGGCTCAGTAGGTCAAGAATCTGACTAGTATCCATGAGGACGAGGGATCAATCTTTGCTCGGTGGGATACCATCCAGTGTTGCCATGAACTGTGGTGTAGGTCACAGATGAGGCTCCAATCTGGCTTTGCTGTGGCTATGGTGTAGGCTGGCAGCTGTAGCTGCAATTCGACCCCTGACCTGGGAACTTTCATATGCCACAGGAGTGTCCCTAAAAAGCCAGAAAAAAAAAAAGCCTAAAATGGACTTTTTGGAAAATACACTGTAGTATCCTGAATTTTCTCATTCTTCTGCAGCTCTGTATAAACTTCATCAAGGTTTTCACAACCAGCCTCTAAAATAGGCAAAACAGGTATCACTCCTCTTACCCACCAAGAAATGCGGGCAAAGAATATGAAGTGTTAAAATCTCTGGCAAGGCTGACACTGATAGTCCACAAACCACATATTGAGCATCGAGGATCTAGACCCTGGAATGGAGTCTTGGTTGAGATACTGTCCACAGGGAAAGAAATTTTAGTAACATCTGAAAGCTCTAGAAAAGAGACTGTAATCCATTAGTGCTGAGGTTCTGGAGTTTTAGTGAAGTGTTAAGGAGGGAAGTTTGGTTGGTTCAGTTGCTTTTTTTGACTTACCTGAAGATAAGTGTTACCTCCCCAAGGCCAGGTTTTACTGTGTCTTTCCTGGATTTCACAGATCACCACCAGGGGCCAGTTTGCTTAGTCAGCAGAATCCCATTTGTGGTTTTTATTTCCTCTGCCAGCTTTGGAGTCCCCAGGGAAATACTTATAATATGATTAGATATTCTTCAGAGACAAGCCTTGTTGGAAAGCCTATGAACTCCTTAGTATCTTTTAATAAATCCCTTTCCTTGATTTATAATATTATACTAGTTTCAAGTTTAAAACATTGTGATTTCAATATTTTATATATTATGCTCCATTTAAAGTTATTAAAGAATCATGGCTATATTTCTCTTGCTGTATAATATATCCGTGTTGCTTATTCATTTTTTACATAGTAGTTTGTATCTCTTAATACCTTTCCCCTATTCCTTTCCCTGCTAGGAAGTTCTTTATATCTGAGTCTGTTACTATTTTTTTTTATGTATTCATTTGTTTTACACTTTAGACTCCACATATGATTGATAACATAGAGTATTTGTCTTTCTCTGAATTATTTCACCAAGCATAGTATTCTCTAGGTCCATCCACATTGTTGCATATGGCATGTAATTGTATACATTTTATGGCTGAGTAATGGCCTATTGACTGTATACACACACACACACACACACACACACACACACATCCATATCCACTTGGTGGTGGACACATGGGTTGCTTCCATGTCTTGGCTGTTCTAAATAATGCTCCCGTGAACATTTGAATGCCTGCGTATTTTTGAATTATTGCTTTTGTTTCTTAGATACATATCACTAGTGCAACTGCTGGATCATATAGTAGTTCTATCTTTTTTTGTTTGTTGAGGAAATTTCATACTGTTTACCATAGTTGCTGTACCAATTTATACACCCACAAACAGTGTACTGAAGTTCCCTTTTTTTCCCTTTTTTATTTGTTGACTTTTTGATAACAGCCTTTTTGACAAGTAGGTGATGATATCTCATAATGGTTTTGATTTGCCTTTCTCTGATGATTAATGATATTGAGCATTTTTTCAAATGACAGTTGGCCATCTATATATCTTCTTCAAAAAAATGTCTACATAGGGTTTCTACGCAATTTTAAATCAGGTTGTTTGTCTTTTTGATATTGAATTGTATGAGCTGTTTATATATTTTCTGTGTTAACCCCTTATCAATCATATCATTTGCAAATATTTTTTCCCATTCAGTAGGTTGTTTTTAAATTTTGTAAGTGGTTCCTTTGCTGTACTTTTAAGTTTAAAAAGGTCCAATTTGTTTATTTTTACTTTTATTTCTTTTGTTTCAGGAGAGCGATCTGAGAAAATACTGCTACAGTTTATATCAAAGAGTGTTCTACCTATGTTCTTTGAGTGTTTTATGGTATCTGGTCTTACATATATTTAGGTCTTTAATCCATTTTGAGTGGTTTTTAATCTGTGCATGATTTAAGGAAATAATCTTTGGTTTTATTGTTTGCTTTGTGTGTGTGTGTGTGTGTGTGTGTGTTGGCTACCCCTTGGCATATTGAGTTACCAGGCCAGTGATCAGATCCAAGCCACAGTTGTGACCTGTGCCACATCTGCAGCAATGCCAGATACTTTAACCCACTGTATTGGGCCAAGGATCGAAACTTCATCCTGGTGCTTCAGATGCTGCCAATCCTGTTGCACCATGGTGGAAACTCCAAAATATTCCAATCTCATTATTTTACATATATCTGTCCAGTTTTCCCAGCACCACTTATTAAAGAGACTATCTTTTGTCCATCAAATGTTGTTGCCTCCATTGTCATAATTGATCATAAATACATTGTTTTATTTCTAAGATCTCTATTCTGTTCCATTAATCTATGCTGTTTTAATGATTACAACTTTGTAGTAGTCTGAAATCAGAAGCAAGGATACCTCCGGCTTCATTCTCTCTCTCTTTTTTTTTGCTCCTCTGCAGCATATGGAGGTTCCCAGGCTAGGGGCCCAATAGTGGCTATAGCCACTGGCCTACACCAGAGCCACAGAAAATCAGGATCTGAGCTGCATCTGCAACTTACATCACAGCTCACAGCAACACTGGATATTTAACTCTCTGAGCAAGGCCAGGGATCAAACCTGCATCCTCATGGATGCTAGTCAGGTTCGTTAACCATTGAGCCATGATGGGAGCTCTAGATTTCTGTATATTAATCTTATGTCCTGTAACTTTAATGAATTTATTTGTTAGTTTAATTAGTTTTATTTGGTGGAGACTTTAGGGTTTTCTATGTATTGTATCATGTCATCTGCAAATAGTGACTGTTATACTTTTTCCTTTCCAATTTGTATGTTTTTTATTACTTTTCCTTCTCTGATTGCTGTGGTTGGAACTTCCAATGCTATGTGAAATAGAAGTGGTAGGAGTTGGGCATCATTGTTTTTTCCTAATTTCAGCTTTTTAATTGTTGTATGTGATGTCAACTGTAGGTTTGTCATAAATGGCCTTTATTATGTTGAGGTATGTTCTCCCTATACAAATTTGATGAGTGTTTTTATCATTAATAGATGTTGAATTTTATCAAATGCTCTTTTTGTATCTATTGAGATAGTCGTGTTGTTATTATTATCGTTATTATTATTATTATTATTATTATTATTATTATTATTATTTTGGCTGCATCTGCAGCATGTGGAAGTTCTAAAGCCAGGGATCAAAACTGTACCTTAGCAGTGACCTGAAGCACTGCAGTGACACCACCAGATCCTTAACCTGCTGAGCTACAAGAGAACTCTCATAATCATATGATTTTTATCTTTTCCTTTGTTAATGTAGTATATCACATTGATTTGTGAATAGTGAATCATCCTGGCATTCCTCAAATAAGTCCCACTTGAACATGGTATATGATCATTTTATATATTTTTAAATTTCCAAGATACTTCCTGATTTCTTCATTGGCTTTTCTTTCTTTCTTTCTTTCTTTCTTTCTTTCTTTCTTTCTTTCTTTCTTTCTTTCTTTCTTTCTTTCTTTCTTTCTTTCCTAGCATGTTATTTAGGCTCCATGTATTTGAGTTTTTCACATTTGTCTTTCTGTAATGGATTTGTAGTCCTACTGTTGTGGCTGGAATAAATTTTGATATAAATTTTATCATCTTAAATTTGTTAAGACTTGTTTTGTGGCCTAGCATGTGATCTATCTTTGAGAACAAACCATGGGCACTTGAAAATAACATGTATTCTGCTGTGTTTAGAGGGAATGTTCTGTAAAACAGCTGTGAGATCCAGCTAGTTTATTGCATCATTGGATAAGATACTAATTTGGAATTATTTTCTTTTTTATTATAGGTGTTTGTAGATATACTTTCCTTTAAGTACTGCTATGGCTGCACTCACCATGTTTTGGGATATTTTGTTTTCATTTTATTCATCTCTATGCATTTTAAATTTTATCTTATTTCTTTTGAACCATTTATTTTCTAAAATTGAGCTATTTAATTTCAACATATTTGAGAATTTCCCAAAATATTTTCTAAATTGATTCTTAATTTTATTCCGCATGGCCAGAGAGAAAACTTTGTATAATTTAATATATTTAATATTTTTTATTGTATTACAAATTGTGTATATTGGAGAATGTTCCATGTGCACTTGAGAAGATTGAGCTATCTAGTATTGTTAGGTAAGATTTATAGTTATCTGTTAAGTCTGCCTGGTTTTTGGTGTTATTTAAGTCATCTATTTTCTTCTTAATCTTCTGTCCTGTTGTTCCATGCATTACTGAAAGTTGGGTATTGAATTTTCCAACTGTTATTTTCTTTTTTTTTTTCTTTTTAGGGCTGCATGCATGTGGCAATGGAAGTTCCCAGGTGAGGGGTCATATCAGAGCTACAGCACTGCCACAGCCACAGAAACACAGGATCTGAGCTGCATCTGCAAACTATACCACAGCTCACAGTGACATAGGATCTTTAATCCACTGAGTGAGATCAGGGATGGAATCCATATGTTCATGGATACTAGTCAGGTTTGTTACAATTGAGACACAATGGGAGCTGCATCCAACTATTATTTTTGAATTGACTCTCTGCTTTCAATTCTATCACTTTTTGATTTATGTATTTTGACACTGCATTATTGTATACATAAATGTTTATAATTTCCATGTTTTCCTGCTGGGTTAATCCTATTTTACTTTAAAATATCTTTTTTTGTGTCTACCAAAGTTTTTTTTTGTTTGTTTTAAAGTGTATTTTATGTACAATATTATAGTCATTTCAGCTCTGTTTTTGGTCTGTTTGCTTTGTTTAACTTTTTTAGTCTTTATACATTCAACCTATTTGTGACTTTGATTTTAAGAGTGTCTATTATATGATAGCATATGTTAATCATTTTTAAAATCCACTCTGTTAATTTCTGCTTTCGAGTTAGAGTGTTTAGTCCACTTACATTTAATATAACTACTGAGAAAGTATGATTTACATCTTTTGTTTTGTTATTTTCTTTGTATATGTCCCATTTATTTTTGTCCCTCTATTTCTTTTTCATTTATGTCTTCCTTTACATTAAATATATACTTTCTAGTATACCAATTTAATTATCTTGTTGCTTCTTTTACTGTATATACTTTATTTTCTTAATGCCTTCCCTTTGGATTACAATTGACATCTTATTTTATAAAATGACAGCAATTTGATTTTTAAAAATAATATAATGTGGAAACTCTGGAAATCAAATACCATCTCCCTACAGGATATATTATTTTTACTTTTTGGTGTTGTTTCTGTTTGTTTAGTGTTTTTCCTGGACTAATTCTTTGAAGTCTATATTCTGTTTCATGTGAGGCCATTTAAGTCTCTCTTTGGTTATTTCAGTTGTCAGTTAATGACTGGACAGAGATTTCCTTAGATGTTTCGAACTATTACTTCTTCCAGCTTTGCCAAGAAGTTACAAAGTATATGTTGAGGTATGTGTTTAATGGTCTGAGGTGTAGCTTACAACTCTTCTTTAGCCTTTGCTTGCTTGAGCTGACCCTTAGGGTGTCAGAAGATAATTAGGGTCTCCTCATGTACTACCTGGGCATTCACAGAGTACTTCATATATGCATCATTTTCTTGATTCTCAGGAATGTGTCAAAGGAATATGACATTACATTCCCCAGTGTTTCCTTTAAAGATTTTATCAGATTCTTGTTTGTTCCACCTCAGGCAGCTTCAATGTTTAAATGTTAGCCCTGGTAATTTGCACAAATGTTTGGGGATGGGTCTGTTCTCACAGACTAAGTTTATAGAGTAAATTTAAATTAAGACAAACCTTGATAATGCAGCTTTCAGCAAGCTGCCAGACAGGTCAAATAGTAATGATTCTTTGGGGATAAGTATTTTGTGGAGCTCCAAATCTGTTCTTCCTCTTCCAAAAGCTTCTAGCATACTGGTTTTCATAGCTTCTATAGTTTCAAGGATATTGTGGGATTTTTTTTGATGTTTTTATTATAATTGATTTATAATTTTCTGTCAATTTGTGCTGTACAGAAAAGCGACCCAATCTCATATATATCTTTTCCTCACATTATTGTACATCTTTTCCATCACAGATGATTAGATACAGTTCCCAGTGCCATACAGCAGGATGTCATTGCTTATCCACTCCAAATGCATAGGTTGCATCTATTAACACTAAATTCCAATTCTATTCAAGTGGGCTGTTGCAAGACATGTTTCCTTGAAAACTCCATCTTGTCCTTCTTTACTTTATCCCATCTTCTTGACTTACTTTATCCCATCTTCCTGCTTTGAAAAACAGTCACAGTGCTGGTAAATGACTTAAGCTTAAGAACAAAGACCTAAAGGCATAAGTGACTTAACTGTTATGTGCCTAGAGGTCAGAGTAAGAGCTTAACTCTTTACCACCTAAGTGGCTTTAAACAAACCCTGTATCATCCACCCATAGCCACTCCTCACTTGATCTGAGAATAAAAGCAGTGTGGTTTTTTGAGGCAGGGCGCTCTTGATCCCGGAGATCTTGAGTCCCCCACGCGCTTGGTCCCTGAGACCTTGAGTTCCCTGGCTCCCACCTTTACTTAAGATAAATGTCTCTGTGTCTTGTTTTATGTTAACTATTTTTCCTTAAGTTCCACAGCACCCGTTCTTCAGCCCCATCCTGCTGAGCTGGCCCTGGCAGTGGGCTATTGGTTTTCAAAGCTACTGAAGAGATTCAGAGGAGTGGGATTAGGACTAACTAAAATGACACACAGTGCACTTAAAAAAACAAACAAATACTTATCTGTTTACTTCTTTCTAAAGAAATGCCGATGAGATAGTTACAGATCTTAAGTAATTTTAAGAATTCTGAAATAGTTAATTTTGTCAGTTTTTGTTAGTACTCTTGCTTTTATGGAGAACATATTTTAGAGGCACTTATTCTGTCATTCTGAGCCTTCTGTTTTTATATTTTCTGTTTCAAAGGTCACTACATTTCTCAGCTTAAGAATATAGATAAGCAGCTACTTAAATATAAAGTAGAAAAGAAAATCAGAGGTAAAACTGACCCTGAGAAGGAATAGGAAATATTAGCTGGAAAAGAAGATTGAGAGAGATGCCTGAGAGGGAAGTTCATAGATAGCTTAATAGAGAGTTTGGTTAAACAACTATAGGCTTTGTCAAAAAAATCAATGACTAGACATTTAAAATCTGTATATTTTATCATAAGTTTATTCAAAATTAAAAGTATTAAGTAAATATTAATTCTGGTAATGCTGTGTGTTCTAAAGGATCTAGAGTAAAACTTACCGATGTCTGCAGTTAAATTACTTGAAATATGTCAAAAATAAAATAGATTAATGGATGAATAGAAGAATTTGATAGGTATGTGAAAAGGTAAGTTTAGTAAAAGTTAATAATATACAGGTATTCACTGTAAAAACCTCTCAAATTTGCTTTAATTAAAAAGCATAATAAAATATGAAGGTGAACACTTAAAGTAGAAGATAGCTAATAGGTGTGAAGCACATGAAAAAATGCTCAACATCCCTGATTATTAGAGAAATGCAAATCAAAACTACCACGAGATACTACCTCACACCAGTCAGAATGGCCGTCATTGATAAATCCACAAATAACAAATGTTGGAGGGGGTGTGGAGAAAAGGGAACCCTGCTGCACTGTTGGTGGAAATGTAAGCTGGCACAACCACTATGGAGAACAGTATGGAGGTACCTTAGAAAACTATACATCGGACTACTATATGATCCAGCAATCCCACTCTTGGGCATATATCTGGATAAAACTTTCCTTAAAAAAGACACACACACCCTCATGTTCATTGCAGCACTATTCACAATAGCCAAGACATGGAAACAACCTAAATGTCCACTGACAGATGATTGGATTGGGAAGATGTGGTATATATACACAATGGAATACTACTCAGCCATAAAAAAGAATGAAATAATCCCATTTGAAGCAACATGGATGGAACTAAAGACTCTCATCTTGAGTGAAGTAAGTCAGAAAGACAAAGACAAACACCATATATCACTTATATCTGGAATCTAATATATGGCACAAATGAACCTTTCCACAGAAAAGAAAATCATGGAATTGGAGAATAGACGTGTGGTTGCCAAAGGGGAGGGAGTGGGGTGGTTTGGGTGTTTGGGGTTAATAGATACAAACTATTGCCTTTGGAATGGATTAGCAATGAGATCGTTCTGTGTAGCACTGGGAACTATGTCTAATCACTTATTATAGAGCATGATAATGTGAGAAAATGGAATATGTACATGTATGTGTAACTGGGTCACCATGCTGTACAGTAGGAAAAAAAAATTGTTTTGGGGAAATAACTATTTAAAAAATAATAATAATAAAATTAAAAAAAGAAACATACTTTATTTTTCTAAGTGTCTCAATTTAAATTACTAGTATTTTTCCAAAGTTAAGAAATTTTTGAAACATTAATAGAAATCTGAAAAGATAAAAGTCAACCCTTGCCAAAGGGGTATAACTAAAATCCTCCAGGAACTGAGAAAAAAAAATTTTTTTTTAAGTTTACAACTCTCCTAAACTGTGAGTAGAGAAATTAGTATCGTTTACAGCTCTGTAGAGGTGACACTTTAGGTTTTTTGTTTTTTTTGTTTTTTTTTTCTATAGTAGAATAAAAACATGAAACATTGCTTTTCATTTTTTAATACAATTTCTGTAAAAATAAGAGAAGTGGTAGATGAATCAGATATCAAACTTTTATGAGACCATCGAACACAATGGTTTAGTTCAAAGCTCTGTAAAAATAAAATTGTTTCATAGGAATCCTATGAGATGAAAATTGTACATGCCAGCATAAAATTGCAATCCAGATAGTGTATACTGGGACCATCTTGTTTTTTCCCATAAACTTTATTAGCCAACAGTTTAAAATTTAACATGAAGTTTAATGTTTTATCATCCAGACTAGATTATTTTCCTGGTTTTTGCAGAACTGCTAGGTCGTTATTTAATATGACTGCACCATACAGTCCCGCTATACGTGGTAAAAATGTATCAGCAGTCACCACCACAGCAGAATCTATTACATAATTGGAAGCACAAAGTAGCATTTTTGGAGTTGAAAGGAAGAAATTGAATAGCTGGCTCATCATGCTGTTTAACAAAGCAGGAATCAGAGCTATAGGCAGTAACACAGACATCACAGATCAACCAAGCTGTGTGGATCTCTATACCTGAGAGGGCAAATCGAGCCCAGTTACACAGAGATGTTTGAGTGCTATTTTATCACCTTAGGAGATGTCTCCACTATGTTTCCCTTGCCCTCTTTTATGGACAAATAGGAGTTCTTAGCACAGTAAATGTACTTGATCTCTACAAAGAAAATGAACTTTGTGATTATTAGAAAAGACGTTTTAATACCTAATATCTAATATTGAACAAGGCACATTGTATCAATCTGGGTGATGTTTGCTAATTAAATAAAGATATGAATTAATTAATGATTTTTTTGGCACACTTTCATGGATTGAGTACTATTTACAAGGATCTCTGCTGGACTGCTTTCAGAGCACAAATCTTCATGGCACTAGGTCTCAAGAAATTTACCAGGGAAAATGAATTATTACAAATACTTATATCACAAGACAGAAAATGATAAATCTATATGTGAGATGTAATTTGAGAGCTACTAAAACATAGAAGAAGCTAGAGTTATCCTGAAAGATTTTGTGGATTCAGTTGTATTTGGAAGCATGCTATAATAAGTGAGGACAAGGACGAGAAATTTGGAGTATTACAGGTAAATTTACATGCAGGAATGGGCATGGAATGGATGTAACATCATATTTTCTTTTTTAAATCAGCTTTATGTAATTTATGTATAATTCATGAAAGTCTATAGTTGGTCCATCTATATGGTCTTAAAAGTACACCGCATTTCTGTCACTTGTAGGCAGGTTCCCTCGTGTTCTGTATTAGTATTCTATTGCCACTGAAATCAACGTCCACAAAAGTAATGGCTTAAGTCAATATAAAAGTATTCTTTTACACTCTTAGACATTAGATGTTCAAAATGAGTCTTCTAGAAGTAAAGTATCAACAGAGCTAGTTCCTTCTGAAGGCTCTAAGGGAAAACCTTTTGCTTTTCTTGGCTTCTGCAGTTTCTAGAAGCTGTCAGTATTCCTTGGCTTATGGCCATATCACTCCAATCTTTGTCACATTGATTCTCCCTGCCATTCCACCTTAGCCCATCCTTCTGACTTCTACTCACTTGGATAATCCAGGATAATATTCCTATCTCAAAGCCTTAAGTTAATCGCACCTGCAAAATCTTTCCTACCATATGGGTTGAGAGGCATTGTTGAGCTTACTGTGTGCACTTTGTGTTTCTGTCCCTTGCCCAAGACGTTTGGCCCTGAAAATCACTGATCTACTTTTTATCACTATAGTTTTGCCATTTCTATAAAGTCTTATAAATGAATCATATAGCCAAGAGTCTTTTGTTTCTGGCTTCTTTTACCTTGCATGATGATTTTGATATTTATACATATAGCTTATGTTAACAGAAGTTTTTTATCTTCTGATTGTGGAATAGTTATCATTGCCTAGGTATACTACAGTTTGTTTATTCATTCACCAGATCATGGTCTTTTGAGGTTTTTCCAGTTTTTGGCTGTTATGTATAAAGCTGCTATGGATATTTGATTATCAATATTTTTTTGATATGTATTTTCTTTCTCTTGGTTAAAAACATAGGTGTTCATAGATTGTTACATTGTAAGAGTATTTTTAACTTCATAACAAGCCATTAAACTATTCTACAATGTGGTTTTGCCATTTTGTATTTTCAGCAATATGTTTCAGTTGATCTCTGTCTTTTCAGTAGTTATTTGTTTTTAGCTATTCTAAATGGTATGCAGTTTGGGGTCATTGTGCTATTTATATAGCACCTGTGACTGATGAACTTCTTGTGTGCCTATTTGCAATTGATTTATATCACTTGTTCATTTTTTTGCCATTTCTATTGAAATATTTTTGATATACAATATTATGTTAGTGGCAGGTGTACTACATAATGATTTGACATTTACATACAGTATGAAATGATTAATATAGTAGGTCTAGTAAACATCTGTACCCATACAGTTATTACAATAGTATTGACCATATTCCCTATGCTATATATTACATCCCCTGACTTATTTATCATATAACTGGAGACTGGAGAGTTGTATCTCTCTTTTTTTTTCAGGCCACACCCACAGCATATGGAAGTTCCCAGGCTAGGGGTTGAATTGGAGCTACAGCTACCAGCCTATGCCACAGCCAGGGCAATGCAGGATCCACACTGCATCTGCGAACTACACCACAGCTCACGGCAATGCCAGATACTTAACCCACTGAGCTAGGCTAGGGATCGAACCCGCAACCTCATGGTTCCTAGTTGGGTTCATTACCCACTGTGCCATGACGGGAATTCCGGAGGTTTGTATGTCTTAATCCCCTTCATGTAATTTACTTACCCCAGCTCCTCCTTCGGGCAGTCACTTGTTTTCTGTATCTGTGAATCTGTTATCATTTAGTTTTGTTTGTTCTGTTTCTTCTTTTTTTTGATTTCACATGTGAGATTATGTGGTATTTGTCTTTCTCTGTCTTATTTATTTCACTTAGCATAATATAAATTAGATCCATTCATGTTGTCCCAAATGGCAAGATCTCATTTCTTTTGTATGGGTGAGTAATATTCCATTATATATGTATCATACACACCTCACATTCTTAATTAGGTTCCATATATAGGCTATTGTAAATAATGCAGCAGTGAGCATTGTGGTGGGTACATATATCTTTTCAAATTTATTTTTTGTCTTTGTGTAAATAACCAGAAGTGAAATTTCTGGGTAATTTGGCATTTCTATTTTTATTTTTTTTTCTGAGGTATATGGAATTTCCCATGTTAGGGGTCGAATTGGAGCTAGAGGTGCTGTCCTATGCCACGGCCCCAGCAACATAGGATCTGAGTCATGTCTATAACCTAAACCACAGCTCAGAGCAGCACCAGATCCCCAACTCACTGAGGGAGTCCAGGGATTGAACCCACATCCTCATGGATACTAGTCGGATTTGTTTCTGCTGCACCACAATGAGGACTCCTCTATTTTTATTTAGTAAGGAGCCTCCATACTTTATAGTGGCTTCACCAATTTACATTTCCACCAATAGTCCATGAGGGTACCACTCTCTGCTCCACATCCTCAACAACACTTATTATTCGTCGTCTTTTTGATGATAGCCATTCTGACAGGTGTAAGGTGGTTTTTATTTGCATTTCCCTGATGATTTATGATTTTGAGCATCTTGTCATGTGATAGTGGTTCTTTCGCATTTAGCTGTCTAGTTTTCTCAATACCATTTACTAAAGAGGGTTTCTTTCTCGATTGTGTATTCTTGCCACTTTTGTTAATTTATTTCTGGGCTCTCTATTCTGTTCTATTGATTTATGCATCTGTTTTTGTGCCAATATCACACTGTTTTGATAAATGTAGCTTTGTAGTACAGTTTGAAATCAGGAAGCATGATCTCTTCAACTTTGTTCGTCTCTCTCAAGATTGCTTTGGCTAGTCATGGTCTTTTGCATGCACGTCCATATGAATATTAGATTTATTTGTTGTAGTTCTGTAAAAACTGCCATTGGTGGTTTGATAGAGGTTTTATTGAATCTTCAAGTTACCTTGAATAGTATGTCCATTTTAGAAATGTTAATTCCTCCAATCTGTGAGCATGGTGTATCTTTTAATTTGTTCTTGCCACCTTCAATGTTTTATGAGTGTCTTTTAGTTTTTTGAGTAAAAGTCTGTTATGTCTTTGGTTGTATTTATTCCTAGGTATTTTATCACTTTGTTGTAATGGAAACAAGTTTTCTTAGTTCTGTGATTTGATAGTTTATTGTTAGTGTATACAAACGCAACATTTCTATATGTTTTACAACTTCACTGAATTTATTAGTTTTCATATTATTTTGATGGTGTCTTTAGAATTTTCTTTATATAGTATCATGTCATCTGCAAACAGTGACAATTTGCTTATTTTATAACATGGGTTCCTTTGTTTTTTCTTGTCTGATTGTGGTTATTAGGACTTTCAATAATATGTTGAGTAAATGTGGTGAGACTGGGCGTCCTTATCTTGGTACTGATCTTGAAAGACCTGCTTTTAGCTTTTCCCTGTTGAGTGTGACGTAGGTTGAAGATTTGTCATTTATGGCCTTCCTCTTTATATTTTCTAACTGTTAGAAACTTCTAATTTCTCACTGTGTTCACCCAATTTTCTCCTGAGTTCTTTGAGCATCTTCATGAACACTACCTTGAACTCTTTATTGGGTAGATGATTATCTTTACTTCCTTTTGTTTTTTTCCAGAGATATTGTCTTGTTGCATCATTTGGCACATATTCCTCTGCCTCCTCATCTCCTCCCTTTGCCTAATTCTCCATGTTTATTTCTATGTAATAGGTAGGTTAGTTACATTTCCTTATCTTGGAGAAGTAGTCTTGTGTAGTAGATATTCTGGGGGTATGGGTGCACATTTCCCTCTGGTCACCAGAGCTGTATGCTCTAAGGGCACCCCCATGTGTGTTGCACAGGTCCTTCTGTTGGGATGGTTTGACTGCTGTGGGTACACTGTAGGCAGGGTTGACCCCTGGCCTGGTTGGCTGCCCAGTCCTTCCTTGTGTAGTGGATGCCAGCCTACTGGTGTGGGGCTGGCTACTGGTCTGGGGGTCTAGAAACTGATGCTGGCTTGCTGGTGGACATGTAAGCCTCTCATTTAATAGGTTAGATGGAGCGTTCCAAAATGATCTTTGCCAGTGCCAGTGTCCTCATGGTGGAAAGAATTCCCCAAAATGGCTGCCATCAGCATCTTTGTATCCAGGGGGAGTTCCAGTTGCCCCTTGCCTCTACACGAGGCTCTCCAAGTCAGCAAGTGGATGTGACTCAGGCTCCTCTCAAACTACTGCCTCTGGGCTGGGACTCAGAATGTGAGATTTTCATTATGCCCTTTAGAAGCAGAGCCTCTGTTTCCTATAGACCTCTGGCTCTGCTATACTGTGCACAGGCCCTGCTGGCCTTTAAAGCCAGATTTCTGGGGACTTATTTTCCTGGTTTAGGACTCCTGGGCTGGGAAATTTGATGTGGGGCCCAGACCCCTCACTTCTTGGGTGAACCTCTGCATTTATGATTATTTTCCCATTTGTGTGTCACCTTACCTGTGGGTGTGAGTCTTGACTATACTGCGGGTCTTCCCTGCCTCTGTGTCTCATTGTGGTTTCTTCTTTATATCTTTAGTTGTAGAAAATCTTTTCTGCTAGTCTTTAGCTCATTCTCATAGAGAGTTGATATGTAAATTGTAATTTTCATGTGCCTGTAAAAGAAGTGAGCTAAGGGTCTTTCTACTCTGCCATCTTGGCCACATCTCCCTTTTTTGTCTATTTTGCATTGGGGTGTTTATCTTTTTTTTTCTCTTTTCTAGGGCTGCTCCCACGAAATATGGAGGTTCCCAGGCTAGGGGTCTAATCAGAGCTGTAGCCGCTGGCCTACACCAGAGCCACAGCAATGCGGGATCAGAGTTGCATCTGCAAACTACATCACAGCTCATGGCAATGCCGGATCTTTATCCCACTGAGCAAGGCCAGGGATCAAACCTGCAACCTCATGGTTCCTAGTCAGATTCGTTAACCATGGCGCCACGATGGGAACTCCAAGGGGTATTTATCATTTTTAAGAGTCCTTAATATATTCTGGATACTGATCCTCTATATTTTCCTAGGAGTTCCCATTGTGGCTCAGTGGTAACTATCCTGACTAGTATCCATGACGATATGGGTTTGATCTCTGGCCCCACTCAGTAGGTTAAGGATCCAGCATTGCCATGAGTTTCAATGTAGCTTCCAGATGTGGCTCAGATCTGTCAAGGCTATGACTATGGAGTAGGCCCGCAGCTGCAGCTCTGATTTGACCCCTATCCTGAAAACTTCCATATGCCACAGGTGCAGCCCTGAAAAAATAAAAAAAAAACTAAATGTGATTCTCAACTAAGGCTTGCATATTCATTTTAATAACAGTGTCTTTTAAAAAGCAAAGTTTTAATTTTGATGAAGTCCAACTTATAAGGTTTTTATTTTATGTCTTATGCTTATTGTTGTCCTTTCTAAGAATTTTTTGCCTAACCCAAGATAAAATTGTTTTTTCACCAATGCTTTCTTCTGCAAGTTTAATAAATTTTGTCTTACATTTGGGATTATGATTAACTTAGAACTAATTATTTAATATCCTGCAGTACAAAAACCGAAATTCATTTTTATCTGTGTGGTCAATTACAAAGGAAGGATAGTGGCTGGATCTGAAATCATAAAGGAAATTACAGAAAAATATTATCTTCAATATCCTTGCATTTTGGAAAATTTTTAAATTTACAAAGTAGTTGAAAAGATAATAGATAATACTCTGTACCCCTTATCAGTTTAACATATATAGAAAGGCCTAGACTTTTTGATCTGTGTGTCTTTAAATGTAAATGCCACTGCCTTTCTGTTCTCATGTATTATCTTCTCTAATTCTGTTTGCTTGTATTTTTCTCTCTGGAGAATCTGCTTTTCGTGTGATAGAGCCCCTCACTTTATTCTTTGTATTTTCTCTCTTTGCTCATTTGTTTCACTTTCAGAGAAATTTTATTGACTTCATCTTTTCTTTTACTAAATTTTTAATTTATTCTATCATAATTTTAATTTCTGAAAGTCTTACCATGAACGTTTATGGCTCTGTTCCATACATATATTTGTCATTTAGAGAGTTAAAGACTTAGATTTTATTGCTCCTGTATTTCTTCCTGCATTATCATATATATGATATATCATGCTGATGCTTTCTTTAAAATTTTTTTAGCCTTGATCATTTGTCTGTATTTCAGAAAGAAATGTAATGACTGATTGGGTACTTGCTGTAAGTGGGAGGATTGAGTCAACTTGTGGGTTTTGCTTTAGGGAGATAATGGAAGAGTTGAGTAGAGCTTTTGATGAATGTGGAGATTTTGTCATTTTAATCAAGTTAATTCACTCTAGAACTTTCTGATCTTCTGCCTGGTAGAAAGGTGCCATAATACATGCAGAGTGTGTAAAGTCTTCTTTGTAAGGCTGTTAAATAATTATTCGTCTGCAAACCTCAGTCATGTTTCTTCTACAATCTCCATTCTCAGCATTGCTGGGTCCTAATTCTGGAGTTGTGCTGGGCAAAAGAACTCCTTCTTGATACCCACTTCTGGAAGCACATTAGTCTGCAGCTTTTTCTGTACATCCTCTTAATTTCTACAGCTGCACAGTCAGACTTTTTCTGAAATGTCACCTTTTCTATAACTTCTGATTTTTGATGCCTCCTTCCTTATTCTTGTCATTATCGTGGTGTTATTTAATTTGTTTTCATCATTTTTATCTTGATCTCAAGATAGAGAGGGAATTAATAGATCTACTGTTGTTTTCTGTTTTATGTAAATATATAAATGCAGAGTCAGTCAAAAATAGAGGTGTTTTGTTTTGGTTTGGTTTTTTTGGTTGCACCTGTGACAGGTGGAAGTTCATGTGCCAGGGATCGAACCTGTGCCACAGCAGTGACCTGAGCCGTTGCAGTGACAATGCTGGATACTTAACCTTCTGTACTACAAGAGAACTCCCAGCAGTTGTTTTCATAAATAAAATAATCTTAAATTACAGATTATGTCTGATAAATTCAACTCAAATATCAGTATGAGTATCAAATTTATATTTTTTAAGTTTCTGGAAATTCTGACTCACACATTTACATTGTTGGAGGCAGTATACTTTTTAACATGAATATTTTCCTTTTATGAACACTTAGCAGAAATTCCATCCTTTGAAAATTAACGCTTCTGTTCATAAGGTTGAATGAAAGTAGTAGGGAAACTATTACAAAGTGAATCAAAATACATAACAATTTCCTAAATTCTGTTCCAAAAATAGATTCTATAAGGGGAATGCAAAACTTACATAAGAATTGGACAAGACATCATTTTGTTATCTGTTATATATTTACTTATTCATGCACACTTAACTATCATACCATGATGTATAGGTAATGATTGAGCCCTGCTTACACCTACACATTTAACTGCATATGGAAAATGTGTTCTGTGGTATGTGCATAGTAGCAAAATTTTATGAGGAGATATACACATGTATTAATGCACAGAAAGAAATGACACATTTATAAAATTTTAAATTTAACTCCAGAGATAGTAAGAAAAAGTTTTATTATGATGAATACCCTTCAAAGGATATACTAGACAGGATAAGACAATGTATTAATGGTATACAGTCTGCTAAATTGTGATTATATTTACACTTGAATGTTTTAAAAACATTCTTTAAAAAGTGAAATCATGCCAAAAAATATAGACAGTTTTAAGAAACTCTTTGCAATATTAGATTTCTCATACTGGAACTTATGTATCATTTATCTAAAATGAGAACTTTAAGACCTCTTTAAATTGGAAGCAAAAAGAAATTTGCCATCCTTATGAGTACTTGAATTCTCAGTTTCCCACCAGATTACCTTAGCTAGTGGTACATACTAAAAAAATTATATAGCGAGCTTTATTTAATGTTTCCTAATGTGTTAAAGAAAATTGTAGTTTGAGTTATAAATTAGACGTCTAAATTTGAAATTTGAGAAGGAAAGGGCTACAAATATAATACATTATAAAATGTCAATATAAAATGTATTTTAATGGGTTAGAGTCCCTGAGTACTTTATTTAAGACTCTGTAGTTTCATATACTAGAAGTTAGCTTGGAAGCAGTATAAACAAAACTGTAGATCTTATTTAGAAATAACTTCTCCATGGCCTCCCAGGGCAGTTATTGAGAGCCTGTCTTTGGAGGGTCTAGTAGAACCAGGAATTAGAATCAGGGAGTGATACAGCTCTCAATTTGCCACTTTCTAGACCCATATGGTGCCCTGCTTCTGGGTCCCTGTTTTGGCTTGTTAGTCCACTTTTCCCTGCTTCTCTGTGAATAGGCCAGATGTGTCCCCACCTCTGCCCTAACGTTTTCCCCTCTACACGTGCACATGCACACCTCATGCCCTAGCTGTCATATCTGGAATTTGTTCCATCTGTGTGCAGGTAATTTGAGAAGCCTCTTTGCTGTTAGGTGTCCTTTCCTGGTCCCTTCAGCTCTGCAGAGTCATAGAATGTAAAAAGGCTGCTGAAGCACCATACTGTGGAGTGGGCAGTTGTGGCTGATAAGTAAGCAGTGAGTGGTTCCCTTCTCAGGGGGAGGGAAACACTGTTTATCAGAAAATGTGTCTCTCTAGCAGAAATAAGCAGGCCTGGGAAGATGGATTCTCTATTGAATTATTAACAAGTGAATTAATAACTTCTTACTCTCCTACAGGAGTTGGGTTAGTATTGCTTGGTTGGCACTTCCTCCAATGTGCTTATCAAAATACAAACAAGTTATTTTAGGCTTAAGTGCTATGTAGAAATTTCTCTAATATGGCATTGCTCTGTTATTTTGAGGAGATCATCAGATTTTGACTCAGGTTATTTTGAATTTTTGAGTTTTCCTATTAAATAAGGTTGAATTCAGGTTAAAGCCATAATGAATCAAGAGTGAACTGCATGCCTTCCTTCTCATTGATGGAAGTAATTATCAAAGTTGTTTGAGAGGGAGCTTTTGATAATGTTAGTAATTCTCTTATAATATAGTTAATACTCTAGCAAGGAAAAGAAGAGCACAGAAATAAAATTAACATAATAAATTCTCATTGGTATGAGGCTTGAAGGTTTTAGGTGGGGCTTAAACAAATTCAGCCTGTAAATAGTTATGAGATTGTGGAACATAGCGCCTAGTATTGGTGAAACATTACAGAAGCAAAGGGCATTGAACAACAGGGATGATGGACTTTAGAAATACTATATGAATAAATAAAAAGATAAATAAAAAGTGCAAGTCTGAATTTTGTTTTGACTTGGATAACCTCTATTTTTAAATAATACCCAAAGTTTAAGTAAATCCACCCATATCAAGAATATGAAAAAAATTCCACCTCAAGAGAATTTTGAAAAATTGTTTTTCAAATAAGCTGACCATATATGGATCAACTTCCATGGAGGCTTGCTATCCAGAGACACATTCATAAATTGTAGGTGTAAAGCTGGCACTTCAAAATTTGATCAATACATATTACTTTAAGAATTTTCCTGAGGATAAAGGAACAAGGAGTTGTGAATTTCAGTGTTAAAGCTTCTATTGTGGAGTTCATATGAGAGTTGTCATTGTGAAAGTACTGACTATTTTTAGTGCAAAATATTAGAATACTATATTTCTACAAAGTAGATATATTTGAATGACAAAAGGGTTATTAATGGAGATAGGGTCAATGTCAGAGACATTTCTTTGTGCTCTCCTCAGTGAGTCCCTTGATGCTTTTAGGGGGATATTTTCCCCTCATTTGAGCCACTGATACTTTTATGTGCTTCTTAACCTATTGCAATAGGAAATCCCCTTTAATTTTGTACATTGGTGATTTTGTCAACAAATAAAAATGCACAGTATGAGAACTGTGAGTTTCAGTTTTATTGAGGGAGTTACTGTGGATTGTAGCCCAGGAGACAGCTTCTTGGATAGCTCTGAAGAGCTCCTCCAAAGAGGCAAGGAGGGAGGTCAGAGTATGTATGGTTTTGGAGAAAGGTACATGTGCTCAAGCACACATCTTGGTAGAAGATGACTACTAGTCAAGAAGCACAGGTATCTTAGTGATTTTAGTGCTTTTCTAAATATGGGAAGATGAAGGAAATTGGGCCCATAAACTTTTCTCTTGCAAATATCTAACTTTCTGAAGACCTATTTTGTCACTTTTCCCTAAAGCGCAGAGTGCCTCATGCCTGATCTCTGCTCTGAACTCCTTTCAGGTTATGTTGAATGTCAGCAACTGTAGTGGCTAATGACTCAATCCTCGTAGAGATGGATGGCAAGTGACCTTCTTTAGTTGGCAGTTTGATAATGTATTTTCTCCCCTACGTGGTACTACTTATGTATCTTTGAAACAAAATGCATAGCATATAGTGCCAAGGGGGGAAGAGAATCAGGCTATGTACACCAAGGTTTTCACTGCTGGATGAGAGAATTAATGAAGGAAACTACATCCCACCAACAGAACAGTTCCAATGGGAAAATATCATTACATACGATAACTAAAATAGAACTGTATGTAATAGAAAAAGTAGAAATATATGCATTGTGAAATGGGCTTTTTACACCTATCGTTTTCTACATGAGTCCTCTGATTAGAATTCCACGGAGCTCTCATGAGTTTCTACTATAGGATGGTCTCCCTGCTATTGTTCCATTAGCCAACCACACACAGCAATAGATGGCCTTGTTTGTGGCTCCTGTAGTGGTGGTCTTGGGCGCATCCAGTAGATTTCTCCTTGATAAAAGTTTTCTTTTTTCCTTTCCAAGTGTTCTAATGTTTGAGGCTCAAAGTGATGAAAAAGATAAGATACATCAAAATTGCCTCTTTTACACTTGTCATTGCTCAGCTTAACTCCTTCCTGCTCATGTGCCTCTTTAACAAAAGCACCCAAACAACAGTCTTACCTTAACATGGTTAATCAAAAGTACAAAATTACACAGCTAGTCAGAAAGTGGAGCTGGGGTGAGAATTTATTTATATTAAAGTATAGTTGATTTATAGTGTTTCTTCAATTTCTGTTGTACAGCAAAGTGATCCAATCATACAGAGTTCCCTGTGCTGTACAGTAGGGTCCCATTGCCCATGCATCCCAAATATAACAGTTTCATGTCTGGTTTTAAGAGTCTGTGATCTCAATTGTCTGAAATGCAGGTACCCGCTGTGGCAGCTCCCATAAGTTGCAACTTTAAGGGGCAGAGGGGCCATGGGCAGGGAAGAGATAGAGGAAAGTCCTTTGCCCCTTCCACTGAAACCTGTTCAAGTCTCCTTAACTTAATAAGTCTGTTGTCTAGGGCCTATAGATTGGAAGATATCAGATGAACAACTCATGATCCATGGATTTTGGAAGCTGGTAACAGTACAAGAGCAAATGCTAGGAGACTGGCTGCTTCAAATGGAAGTTGGTAATGGTTTCATGGGCAATTAGCAGGGAACCATTTAGTGGAATTTTAGGGCCTGCAGTTAAAACAATCACTAGAATCCCGAAATTATGGGTTTTTCAGGTATTACATTTGGGTCAGGGGGATAGGAGTAATGAGAAATTCTCTATCCACATGATTAATGCTATTTTTTATCTGTTTTTGATTAACCTTCATAATAAAACAGAACACGGCTCATTTACTTCAGAGAGTTCTAAGTTTTCTTGAAAAGAATGGTACAACTTCACTCTAATTAATGGGAAAAATCCATGGAAGTCTGCAGGAAATACTGCACTATGTAGTCAAAATGACTATTTTGTATTCATTGTGAACTTTAAATCTTCTGCGTTGGGGGCTATAAAAAGATACAAAATCTCAGTGACCACAAGAAGGATACATTTATGAGGGAGGCTAAGTTATGGGTAAAAAGAACTGTGATGTAAAAATAGGTGAATTAAATTACCATATAGCCAGGAAAAGTATTTTTAGTAATAGGGGAAAAAAAATTAATGAAATGAAAATCCAGTTGTTCAAGGTCAGGAAAGCAAAACTGACTATTAAGGCATTTCAGCAACATGATGATTAGCAGGATGATTCAGTTTTGCACCAAGACCAATTTGACCTTACAGAAATTAAAATCTCAGTCTCCTAACAAGACAGGAAATATCAGATGAGAAAAGAGCAATTATCAGTCTATGCCCAGTCTCTGACAACTCTAATGTTTACATGAAAAGCGCATCTTCTAATGCAGTGCAGGAGTATTTTGTCAGACAATAATGCTTGGAGGCATTATAAAGCACTGGTTGCTTTAAAAAGTTTTGCTTTGGTAGACAGGCATCAAACTGAAAATTATGGACACAAATTTCCATTGTTTGGAAATATGCTCATTAGTACAAAGTAAAAACAAGGGCCATTTGTGACACTGTCTTTGTTGTATAATCAATCACTCTAATCTCTCTTTCCTTTACTAAGTTTAATATGTATATGGTGCTTGTGAATGTGTGTGCTTATATTGTTAAAGAATAATTAAGACAACTTAGGTGATAACAAGTTTTAACATTTCATGAAGCAGACAGTCTTCGTTCTGAGAACTGCAAAATGGGGCAAAAGACAGGAAGTTTTTATAGGAGAAAGAATAAAGAACGAGAAAGAGAAATAAATTCTGATTGGCTCGGGCCACCGAGTCAACTTTTAGAGGTGAGAAGGTACTTGGAATTAGTATAGAGCCCGGAGCTGACTTAGCACTGGGAATTAGCTGATTTGATACACTGTGTTTCTGGTTAAGCAGATAATTTTTAGAGACACATGGAAGTTATCTAAGGTTTAGTTTTCTAATGTGGCACCCTAGACAGGAATGGCTCCATCTTGGGCCTAGAAAGTTACTTGAATAGTTGCATATGTAGTAGGTTAGTGGGTTTCTTTTAAATAAAAATTGCCTAAAAATAAATGGAGTTCTATAACCACCAAAAGTTATTTCCTTATTTTCCTCCACCTATAAGAATACCTGATTTAAATATATTTGTAATCTATAGAATGACTGAATATACAATTTTGATCCCTGCCATTATAATTTGTGTCTTATTGCTGTAAAATAGATTACCAACTTGGCTTAAAACAACATAAATTCATTATTTCAGGTTTGATGAATGAGATGTTGGGTTTCACAGGGCTGAAATCAAGGTTGGGGGCTCTGCAGCTGAATCTGCTTCCAGTTTGTTGGCAGAACTCATTTGCGTGAGTTCTGTTTTAGGACTCAGTTTCCTCAATTTTAGGACTGAGGCCCTGTTTCCTCTTTGGCTGTCAGAAGTCATTCTTATCTTTAGAAGTTGCCAACTTATCTTGGTTCATGGACACCCCCCCCCACACACACCCCACTACTTCCTGCATCTTCAAGCCAGTAAGGGGGAGTTAAGCTTTTTTTGCCTTCTGATTCCCCCACCCTCGCTTCTCTCCTCTGCCATATCTCTCTGCTTTCACCTGAGAAATTGTTCTACTTTTAAGGTTCAGGTGATTAGACTGGGGTCACCTGGACAATCCAGGCTGATCTCCCTATTTTAAAGTCACCTAATTAGTGACCTCATCCATCAGCAAAGTCCCTTCTCAGCAGTTAGTACCAAGATTAGTGTTTGCTTCAATAACCAGGGACTCTCCCAGAAACCTTATAATTTTGCCTGCTACAGTCATTATCAATTATCTGGTGATTTTTAAAACTAAATTTAAGATATAATTTAAATATCATCATTTATTTCACCATGCTGATACACTTTTAAAACAACTTCAACATAAAATTTATTATGAATATATTTTTTCCATGAAGAACTAATCATTCCTGAAACTTATCTTGTCAATATTTGAAAACCATGGCCTTTATAAACAATGAAATCCCATTTGAGGCCAGGTGTTTGTAAGAAAATAATATATTTTCCAGATTCTACCTCCTGAAAATAGTATTTGGGAAAGCAGGTATAAAGTCCCTGTTTTTTGTTCACTCCACTAACTTGACAAACATATACATCAACTTTAAACTTTGTCCAGATTGAGGTCACAGAAATTCTTTATGTAACTTTCACAGTACTTACTGATTATTTCACATAAATTCTTTATGCTAAACCTCAAGATGTTAAATAATCTGTCCAAGGTTAAGTGATTGCTACTTAGAAGCTAGTTTTTGTTCTTGTATTTACTTACATAATCTTTGTAGAGATCACATGCTACTAAATGTAGAAAATATAATTTTTCTTTAATATTCACCTGCTCACAGAATTGTTGGGTTAGTCTTATCTTTTAAAAAGATTTCTAGTATTAGTGTCTTATTTGCATATAGTCACATCTTTCCTTGGCTTGGATTTTGTTCAAACTTAGTGAATATATATGTATATATTTTCACTCATCAAAGTTACCAAAATGTTCAGCACTAAACCAGACTAAATCTGACAATGATCAATCAAAACCTCTATGAATGACCTGTGACTAGGTTTGTAACCTGCTAACATGATAAGTTTAATGTTTTACTTCAGCTACTCATGAGACTGACAAAAAGACCAAAAAAAAAAAAAAAGTCTTAATACATACTGTTTTATCAATGAGATCCTGCTGTATATATAGTACTGGGAACTGTATCTAGTCACTTATGATGGAACATGATAATGTGAGAAAAGAGAATGTGAGTCACCATGCTGTACAGTAGAAAACTGACGGAACACTGTAAGCCAGCTATAATGAAAAAAAAAAACATTATATATTTAAAAAACAGTTTTATCAAATGTTTCTTTTTTTGAAATTCCAAGCTTACTATTTTTTTTTCTTTACTGAATGTGGCATATGAGCTTTTCTATGTCACTGTTTCTTTATCTCCATCTTTAAAAAAGTCTATGTGATCATGACCTTTCCAGTTTTAATTTTTAATTTTTTTTTGTTTTTATCTATTTATTTTTGTCTTTTTGCCATTTCGTGGGCCGCTGTCGCTGCATATGGAGGTTCCCAGGCTAGGGGTTTAATCGGAGCTCTAGCCCCCGGCCTACGCCAGAGCCACAGCAACGCAGGATCCGAGCCGCGTCTGCGACTTACACCATAGCTCACTGCAACGCTGGATCCTTATTCCGCTGAGCAAGGCCAGGGATCGAACCCGCAACCCCATAGTTCCTAGTCGGTTTTGTTAACCACTGTGCCAGGACGGGAACTCCCCTTTCCAGTTTTTTAAGACACCTTTAGCTTCTAACTTATTTTATATATTACAACCTTATATTTTCAAGTTGCAAGCAATTTGAATATATAAGTTTAAAAATTAAGATCACATTACTTCACAACCATCTCTAATTCATTCATCCATTGATCTCTAATTCATTCATCCATTGATCTGGTATTTATTGGTCAGCTATATTGTGTTGGGGTTGCACAGTGAAAAAGATAAAATCCCTGCTTTCCTAACATTTACATTATAGTGGGGAGAAAAAAATAAATATATAAATGCTTTCTGTTTCGGGAGTTTAAGTGCTATGAATAAAATAAAGCAGAGTCAACAGCGAGAGAACAAAATGCGATGCATGTGCTGGGGAGAGGGCATAGGAAACCTGAACAGTGCAGGCACCTGAATCAGGAGAAGAATGCAGGGAAGCTTCACGGGCAGAAGGTCAACAGGTGAGAGTACTGAGGTGGGAGTGAGCTTTGAGGCATAAGAAACAATCAACCCATCGCTGGGCAGGGAAGGTGATGGAATGCTAAGAGAAGAGTGGGCCCAGCCTACCATTTCAGAACTGGGGCCAGAGTGCAAATGAGGTCCCCAATTCATGTCTAATAATTTACAGGTTATAAATCAAGCTTTGCTCATAGCCTGGCCAGGCTTCCCACCTCTTGTCCTGGAGGTTAAAAGGAGTTTTTCTTGCCTCTTTGGCCCAGTTAGGGCCTGCAGGCCTAATTGTGAGCACCGATGGGTTGAGGTTGGGCGGGGGAGAAGCTAGGGCAGTACCCAGGACCCGGATGGTGATGGGACTCACCTGAACCCAAGCAAGAGCTGACCTGCTCCAACCCCCACAGAGTCAAAATAGGACAGGTTTTCCTTGCCATGCCTAATTTTTATGATGTGGGATTTCTAGGTATCTCGAAAAGCCTTCCCAAAGTACCTCACTCCAGAGGAGACACAGCACAGTGAGCTGGGGTATGCGATGTTGGGGATGACTTGGGAGACCCTCAACTTTAAATAGAGGTAGGCATGCTTTTCTTATGACCTACCTCTTCATCTGGCATGTCCTCTCCTTTCATTGCTCTTTGACAGTTAATTGAACTTTTAAAACATGTTCTAAGAAGATGAAAAGAAAAAATATCCTTGTGTTTACATGTTTGAAATACATCACTTGCTAACATGCAAGAGGGTCCAAGGGCAGTAATGGAGTTGAGAAGTCATGGCTATGCTTTGTAGCAGTTTTACATCTGTGTTAGAAATTCAGATATTTATCTTGATGCAATAGGATGGTTTGGAAGGTTAACTAGATCTAGATTGGAATGTTTTCTCATGTGATTTGGTAAATTGCATGCTTCCTTTAGGCAGTCTTGACTCCATTCATAGTGAGTTGTTGCATCATGGTATCTTTGGTGAATATAGGCTGTGAACTTCTCTTAGGCGGGACTTCATCTGTGGATTTTTTTTTTTTAATTTTGAAGTAATATTAAACTTAGAAAATTATGGCACAAATAAAATTTCATTTTTCCCCAACCATTGGAGAGTAGGTTGTCAACATCAAGCTCCATAAATTCCAAATACTTTATATTTCTTACAAACAAGAATTTTGTCCTATGTGATTACAAAATAAGCATCGCACTCAGGAAATTAACATGTATACAGTACAGCTATTGATATTCAAAGAAAACATGAAATTGAGATTAAGGACAGGTTGCAGTTATTTATGAAGGTAAAGATCACATTGGAGTTAGCAGCTGAAGTAAAGAAGACAAGACTGCTGAAGGAAAATAATTAATTGAACTGATAGACCAGGGTAGGACCCATATGTCTGTATTTGTATTGAGATCACTTATGGCAGATAATTATAATACAGCTAAAATTACGGAGAAATAAGAAGAAATGCTTTAGGGGTTAGGTAGATAAAAGAAAGATTGTGGAGTAGTTGGTAACATAATATGATAACATGAGATTCAGAGTTGAAGGTGTTGTTCTTAGAATGTTCTGTGTGTCTAATAAAGGGGTATCATTGACAGTTACATACCTCCACTCCCAGAGGAACAGGGCTGTATGGCGAAGTAAAGCCACTAGCTTAACAGGCCTACAGGGAAAACAAGGGCTTCAGGAGAGAGTTGGGAGTATCTTGAACAAAAGGCAAAAAGAATGAGTCTTTGATTCTTTGCTTCCTTAAATTATCTTCAATTCCTGTAATCCTAATTGTGCTTTAATATTATATTTTATCCAGTATTTCCTGTGTTTTATATTGAGAGGTTTTAGGATATCTAAATTGCCTTATTTTTAGGAGTTTTCTGAAGTGGAGAGGGAGAAAGGGGGAGAGATGGGGGAGGGAGAGGGAGATGGAGTTTCTTTATGGAGACAGTACCACCAAGAGTAGAACTAACCGCGTTCTTATAATCACTATATATTTGGGATGTAAAGTTACCCTTCATTTTTTTCTCATGTTCCTTTGTCTTCAGACTGTGAATCAAGCTCCATATTTTCCATCTCAATAATATATTCAGTCAGCTCCTCTCCAGATCTCACCTGTGGCCACTGTAGTCTAACCAGCATCATTACCTGCATCCTTACTACTCTTCCTGACTCTGATTTTAACAACTTCAATTTATCATGCATATATTAATCAGCTTAATAAAAACCCAGCAAATTATGTCATTCTTAGACATAAACACTTCAACTGCTTCCCACTTAGGATAAATTTAAACTCTACCCCTGTGACAATAAATTATTACATGAAATGTCTGCCCACTTGTCCAGGGTCATTTCTTGCCATTTTTCCATAGCCTCCACAGCTCAGCCCTGTGGACTTCCTATTATCTTTTAATGTATTCCAAACTCTCCATAGTAGAGAAATTTTCACACATTTTATTTTCCTCTCTATTCCTTCTTCTCTTCAGTACATATGCACATGCTGGTCCCTATCGTATTTATGGCTAATTCCTTTGCATACTTGCAGGTCTTTTTTTATATACCATGTTATGTGAAAGATCTTTGCTTACTACTCTTTTGGATCATTATAGTCTTATTCTCTACCTCTGCATTCAGTGTGTTGTCTCTCTCTCTCTCACACGCACACACACACAACATCCAATTCTTGTGTGATTTATTTATTGTCTACTTCCCATAGAGAAGTAAACTAGCAAAAGGTGGAATCTATGTATGTTTCAATAATTAACAAACGCCTTGTGTCACATAGTCACATACATGGTACTTAATAAATGGTTGGTGAACGATTGAATGAAATAAGTCATCTGGGTAGGAGGTGATAAGGGAGTGAAAGAGTTTTGAAAATGAGGCCGTACTAGGTGTAATGGAAGCAAAAACAAAACAAAACAAATCTATTTATGAAGGACTGTTTGATAAGACTTGGTTACCACTGTGAATGGAATAGAAATAGAAGTATATGTTTATTCATTAACTTCCTTATTAAATTTGTAAGAATATTTATTAAACTGTTCCTGACAATGTGTAAATCATGTTAATGAGTAAATTTTGAACCTCTGTCTCACAAAAGTTAAGTTCCGAACACAAGAAATATTTAATAGTCATCAGAAACGAGTAAGTTTAGATGTCTAGCCCTGGATTTATAGTTTTATTTGAAGTCTGAAGTTAGAAATGGATAAAAATCACTAAATATCAGTGTATATGGAAAAAAATCTTATAATTATTCATTATCCAAGAGAATCTATCAGAGTATTCATCAAATGCAATGAATTATATATCATATACATACCTAGTAACAGTGTACATCAGTCATGATTATTGATTAAAACCACAAAGGTGAGCTCTGGTTAACTTAAGAAAATCAGTGATTGCAAGGTGATTGAATGGCTAGCCTAAGTGATTAGAAATCTGGGGATCCCGGCTTAGAGATGGAGAATTGAATAAGCATAAGACCTGGCAACAAACCAGGGTCACAAGCAGGAAATCAGGCTTGCACTGCTGGCCCCTATACACTCACCTGCTGCTTCACTCTGGGCTTAGCCTCCACTTCTGGCCCCCTAGGAATATCTCTGCCTGGTTTTGTTCACTTTTGCTAAATTTGGTCTCAAGCTATTTTTTATTTTTATTTTTATTTTTTGTCAGACCTACTTGCTTCCTTTTAAGCTGTTTAGTTAAAGTACGGGAGTTCTTGACTCTCATCAAGGCAGCAAAATAATGCATGCTTACCCTGCAAATAGAGTGTGTAGACAGGGGTAATATTCACATGGGAATTGTTCAGTGCATACATTATAATATTATTTCTGCATTTTGATCACTAAATTATAATGACTAACTTATTTGCATTGGCACTGATTCATTTTGTGGGGGTATGGAAATTTGTAGACCATATTTACTGGGCTTGGACTCTCATCATTATTTCCAAGACTGCAGCTGTCAAGATACCAAACTCTCAGAGTAGTATTGATTTCTTCTCCCCATGGGCACCTATAGTGAAAGATCTACAAATCTTACTTTTTTTTTTTCAATAAATACTCAGAGTAGCTACCCTACCACATGCTTAATTTAAAAAAATTCTCTAATTGGTGAAGGTCACTGGTTTATGATGCAGTCCTGTAAAGTACTAATTGTTCTTACTATAGGAGAGCAAAGGCTCTGTAGAAATAGTATCTTAAGTTGGACACATGGGTCTAGCTTTTATGACAGCCAAATGGATAGGAAAGATTATAATGGCATCTAAGCGTATGCTAAAACTATCAATGATCTGTGAACCAAGCCATACTTTTGTGATGGACTATTATGACTTCAGAGACATAGTTATGGACTATAAGGTCAAACATTTACTTTTTTAAAAGAGCATGTAAGTATAAAATTATGCATTGCCCTAGAGCATTTTAGGATATTATCAAGTAAAACAATATCTCCTTCAAATGTAAAAATTAAAGGGAACAGATATGACTCAAAAGGCATTTACCATGTGGTACTTTTCCATAGCATGAGAGAAGTTACGGTTTTCACTGGATTTGCAGTTGGCAAACATTGCTTCTTAATAAAGCATAGCAATTATTTGTTTCAGGTCTGCAGGAATCACATAATAGGCATAAATCAGATAAATGCTCTTTTACCCTGGAGCCCCCTTGAGGGGATATCTATCGATGGAGATCTGTGACAGTGTACACACTCCAGTAGCTCATGCATCTTACCTGCTAAATATAGTAGGCAACAGAGTCAAAGATCAATAAAAAGATTAATGGTTTTAATTACCCCCATGTAACCAGTTGTGGGTAAAATTTTACTTGCTACTTTCACTGAGGGTAACACACCGCAGTCAACTTTCCACTAAAGCTAATTTGACTTTCTGCTTGTTAAATTGCTCATTGACAATCCTGTAATGAGTCTGCTCTGTGTGTGGCTGAATACTGAGCCTGCTTCCGCTTTCTAAAATCTGGGGGAAAAGGCCATAAAGGTGATGAATGACACACAAACAATTTCCTTGTGAAAAATACTAGGAAATGAGACAATTTCCAGGCAAAAATTTCCCTGCTTGAGCTGTATGGAGGATGCAAGAAGAGTACCAAATGAATGTTGTATTTATGGAGCTTCCTGAGCAATTCTAATAAATACTGACAGATTATTGTCTGAAGATATATAGAGTGATTGACAAATTATTTTCTTTTTGACGAGTCAAAGACAACAACTTTAATCTATATAATTTGATTGTGATTATTGATGTTTATAGAGAAAACAACTTCATAGGTCATGTATGTATTCAAGAATAAGTGGGGCTCTGAAAGGTATCTGGCAGGTCTTTTTAAATCGTGCCCTGGTGTGTCATTATATTTATCATAATAATGACTAGATTTGCAATTTTATATAAGAAATCAAGACTCTACATCATGATATCAAAGATCCTCAAGGAAGAAAGAGTAGAATCACAGGTATAACTAACTTTGTTAGTTTAGTCTTAGTTTTGGTGGTGAGAAGGGTAGATGTTGCTATGGAATTTTGTTTTTGAAAGTCATCTTAAAGCTTCATTTTATTACATTTTTCTGACTGAAAAATTGTTATTAACTTTCCTCTTAATTAATATTATTAGAATGTTTTCAGTACGATACTAAATTAGGTGGTGAAAATCAGATATTGATAAACTTTTGAACACAAATGCTCAGAAATGCCTGTGCCTGGAGTTCCCGTTGTGGCGCAGTGGTTAACAAATCCGACTAGGAACCATGAGGTTGCGGGTTCGGTCCCTGCCCTTGCTCAGTGGGTTAACGATCCGGCCTTGCTGTGAGCTGTGGTGTAGGTTGCAGACGCGGCTCGGATCCTGCGTTGCTGTGGCTCTGGTGTAGGCCGGTGGCTACAGCTTCGATTGGACCCCTAGCCTGGGAACCTCCATATGCCGCGGGAGAGGCCCAAAGAAATAGCAAAAAGACAAAAAAAAAAAGAAATGCCTGTGCCGGAGGTGTGAGTTCAGAGGGCTACTCAAGTTACAAGTAAAGACAGACCAGGGAATTATATCAGGCAAATGCATAAGTGTGATTTTTTTTTTTTATTTTTTTGTCTTTTTGCCATTTTTTGGGCTGCTCCTGCGGCATATGGAGGTTCCCAGGCTAGGGGTCTAATCGGAGCTGTAGCTTCCAGCCTACGCCAGAGCCACAGCAACGCGGGATCTGAGCCGCGTCTGTGACCTACATCACAGCTCACGGCAATGCCGGATCGATCGTTAACCCACTGAGCAAGGGCAGGGATTGAACCCGCAACCTCATGGTTCCTAGTCGGATTTGTTAACCACTGCGCCACACCGGGATTTTTTTTTTTTTTTAATACAGAAAAATAAAGATACTCTATAGAGCAATGCAGTTATTTCCAAACTAGACTATCTTGGTTTATTTGCTCAATGAACCTACCAACAGCATGTGACACAAGCTGGACACTTCAAAACTGTTCTTTATTTCTGATGACAGAAAACAAGGATCTGGAGTTCCTGCTGTGTCAAAGTAGGTTAAAAAATCTAACTGCAGCCACTTGAGTCACTGCAGAGGTGCCGGTATCATCCTCAGCCCAGGTGCAGTGGGTTAAAGGATCCTGTGTTGCTGCAGCTGCAGCTCAGATTCAATCCCTGGCCTAGGAATTTGCATATGCTATGGGTGCAGCAATTAAAAAAAAAAGGAAAAAGAAAAAAGTATCTGGAATGTTGTCACTCTCAAAGCAAATGTTTACATGGAGTTTGGGGTGCAAGATATTTATGAGGGTTCAATTCCCATGAAAGGAAGGAAGAAAAAGAAGGATTAGCCAGAGGAAGGTATCAAATTGTAATACAGGCACAATAAAACTCAGTCAAATTTTTGGGGAAGTTTAGAACAAATATTTTCTGTCAAAGTTGCCTGGCCTTTTTACCCTGGTTTTTCTCAGTCACCAAATGTGCTCTGCATGGGGAAGTCTGTGACCTTGGGCTAGGCCTGTAGCTGAGGCAGACCTTGGAGGACCTAATGGGTGCCTGTGGTCTCCTGGCTATGCTTCTCACAGCTGGACTGAAAGTCCTTACTTGGAGGACCTTCTAGGCAGCACATCTCTATCCATCACAGCTTGCTTCAGGAGCTGCCCAGATGCATCTCTCTCCAAGGGTTCAGGCAAGAGTTCCATCAAGATTCCAGAGGATCTCTCATCCTGAAAGGAAACTTAAAAAAAAATTGGGGGTGGGGTGTAAGCATTGAGACAGTACAGTTCTCATGGCTGCAGCTGGACTTGGTGCTGCAGTTGTTTTTCTTTGTGACCCTTCACCGCTGTGCATTCTAGATTCCCCCTTTACCCTCAAGCTACCACTTCTGTCTGCTTTAGTGGCTTTCTCAGAGATTCTCATCCCTGAGTGATCTGAGCCCTAGTCTCCAAGCCTTCCTCAAGATTCGTTCCTCCAGCTGTTCATTCAGAGTCACATTAGGCAAAAGAGAACAAGTGCTTCTTTCTGCTTCTGTTGTGCAGGAGCAGCCCTGCCTTCTACTGAAGACCAAGGTCAATAACTCTGTAAAGATGGGGATCCTCTTTTTGTCTCCTTGTCTCTGGAAATAGGAAACAAAAAGTGCCTACATTGCATTAGTAGTTTTATTTCATTGGATTACTTACTGAGTGCCCTGAAAAACTGTGTCTCTTTGGAAGACAAGGACCTATTACACCTGAGCCCTGATTTTCATGTGGGGACATGAAATCCCACAGGGAGACACTGGGGATAATGGTAAGTGAGGAAACTACTGCTTCACAGCGTGATGCCATACCAAGTAGACCTCTTGTTGGGAACCCAGTGTCATTTAAAGGACTTCAATGAGTATGTAGCATCCTAGAGAAGATACCCATCCTCAGAATAATGCCTCCATGCTGACTCTTCAGCTATATGATCAGCTGGACATTTCACTGTTCTATCAGACCAGCAGCTTCTGGGTGGTGGGATATGTGATACAACAGTGGCACCTGTGTTCACGTTCATGGGCTTTGTCTAGGACCTCTTTTGCTCTAAGGTGGGTCCTTGGGCTCTTTGATGTTATCTGGGATTCCATACCATCGGATTTTATAATCCCCTGAGAAGTGATGTTGACAGATGCCTTCCAGGTAGTAGGGAAACTCCTACCTGAACCACATGTCTATTCACGACATGATAATAGCAGATCCTTCTAGGATGGAAGAGTCCTGATGTAGTCAGCTTACTACAATTTGCCCATTTGGTTTTAAGAAATGGTGTATAAACAATGGTAATCATTCATGTTATGAAAAAAGTGACACCTAAAAGAAAGGTCAAAAGTAATAGGTGTACTAGTAGTATCAATATTGTAATTTGATCTTGTAGTATCAAGAAAAGGAAGAACTATAATTAATTTTATCCTGTATTATAAATGCATGATAGTATTTATCAAAATGACTTAAATTAGAAAAATAAAAGTGAATGGAATGAGAGGAAAATAATTAAAATAACACAAGAAAGGAGAAAAAAGGCAATAATAACATGGATAAAATAAAAAGTATAACATGGTAGAAGTAAACACAAATATATCAATAATCATAGTACATGTATTTCGAATAATGCCTTCAGTTAAAAGATAAATGCCTTCAGTTAAAAGATAACAATGTTTAGACTAGGTGAGAACACTCATACGTACATATACAAACAATGAAACTATATACTGTTTACCAAAAAATGTATATAAAACAAGGGGCACAGAAACATTCAAAGGGGAAGAATAGCAAACAATATCTTATGAAAAGAAATCCTAAAATAATGCTTATATAGCTACTGTTATATAAATACACTATGTAGTTTAAGGAAAAAAATGAACAAAATAATAAAATATTTACTTCCTGAGAAATATGTACACTATTAAACATGTATGTATCAATTAAATAGTTACAGAATATGCAAATTACATATTGGCAGAACTAAATAGAGAAATAGACATTCATAGTGGGAGAAAACAGCAAAACAACATAAAGTAGAATTAGATTATATTCAATAAATAGTCCTGATGAACATATAAATAAAACTATTAAGGAATACATATTATGAACAAATGTGGAAGTTAAAAAACACAAGGCCAATATCTTAAATAAGTTTTCAGTGTGAAATAAGTTTTAAAATGATTAAATAATCCAAATATTTAGAAATTTAAAAAGCATACTAAATCAACCACTTAGAAAATAAGAATGAAGTTAAAAAGTTCTCCTAGATGAATAATAATGAAATTATCACATATAATTGTATGCTAATGTTAGCAAAACTTAGATGAGAAAAAGTCTGACAATTAGTAAGCTAAGCATTGAATTAAATAGGTGCAAAAGTAGTCATAGAATAAGCTTCAGTACTATGAAACATAAGCATGAATAAATGTGAGAGTTAAGGAGACACAAAAGTAATATAAAGCAAAGAAAAATTACAAAGCTGAAAGTTGGTTCTAAAATTAGTACAGTTGAAAACCTTGAGAACATCTTATAAAAATAAGGATGTTTCTTTGCAGTGCACCAGGTTAAGGATCAGAAGGTTAAGGACCCAGTGTTTTCTCTGTGAGGATGCAGGTTAGATCCCTGGCCTCACTCAGTGGGTTAAGGGTCTGGTGTTGACCCAAGCTGCAGTGTAGGTGTCAGATGCGGCTCAGATCAGGTGTTACAGTGGTTGTGGTGCAGGCCTCAGATGAAGCTCTGTTTTAACCCCTAGCCTGGGAATTTCCATAGGCCACAGGTCCAACTATTTAAAAAAATAAGTATGACATTTAATAAAATAAATGTCAGAAATAAACAATACCAGAAGTGTTGAAATAAATATGTGTGTATGGATATCCATTCATCAGATTATGCAGTTAGTAGTTTATTACTAAAAGCTATATTTTAATTTTGAAACTTAGGTGACAGAATTATCCCTTAAAATTCAACCTTTATTTGAAAAGAAATAGAAAATCTCTATAAAAATATAACCATTAAAACTATTGAATTGAAGGTAAAGTATATTTTTACTCCAAAATATTTCTAAACGATACCATGCCCCAGAGTTCCCGTCGTGGCTCAGTGGTTTTCAAATCCGACTAGGAACCATGAGGTTAAGTGTTAGGTCCCTGGCCTTGCTCAGTGGGTTAAGCATCTGGCGTTACTGTGAGCTGTAGTGTAGGTTGCAGATGGGCTCAGATCCCGTGTTGCTGTGGCTCTGGTGTAGGCCAGGAGCTACAGCTCTGATTAGACCCCTAGCTTGGGAGACTCCATATGCCACAGGAGCGTTCCTAGAAAAGGCAAAAAAAAAAGACCAAAAAAAAAAATATATATATATATCATGCCCAGATAATTTTATGGATGTCTTCTACCAAAAGTCAGTAGATATAATTTCAAACTTATTTTTTAAATAATGAAAAAGAGGAGCTCTTCCAAATTTTATGTGGTGAATATAATCTTAATATCCAAATTGACAAAGATAATGGGAGGCAAGGAAATTACAGGCTATTCATATTGAATACAGATGTAAACACATTTTTAATAATCCAAAGCAAAATACAGTATGCATTAAAATATAGCATGACTAAATTGAGTTTATCTCTGCTGCTGTCATATTTGTTTACATTTAAGAAAACCTATATTATAATTAGCCATATTAATACATAAAATGAGCAAAAATGAATGGTCATTTATATATATAGTAAAATCATTAAATAAAATTCATCATCCATCCTTAAAAAAAACAAATCCATAGCTAAATCAGAATAGAAGGAAACTACTATTCTAATTGGTAAATGCCACAGTGTAGAACAAGCATTATATTTAATAGTGAAGGTTAAAAGACTTAGTTTCAGATTAGCCAAATAATACCTGCTGTCTCTCTAAGAGAGAAATTTCTGAGAGAGAATTAGAACTGGACTCACATTAGTTAATTCCATGACTAGGTTTATATCAAAAACACAAAATGTAAATTTATTTTCAGAATTAATAAAACAAGCTTAGGGAAGTTCTATACAAAAGCCTCATATATACAAGTCAATTGTATTCATTTTTACATATTCTCCGGTAAATATTAAAAATGTAAAATTTTAAGATGCCATTTAAAATAATAATTACCCATAAGATATTTAAGACTAAAACCAACAAAATCTATGTTAAAATAGAATTTCCATTAAATATTCACTGAAAGACATAAATTCTGTGGTAACCTGACTCTGAAAAGCACCTGTGATCACCTCCTCTGATAAACATGTGTGTTGTAATTCCTTCTCTCATTTACCAGGGAAAGTCTTATGTGATCAATGCATATGGTAGACATGTTAGTATGCTTCATCTAAGTTTATATTATAAAAGACCTTGGCTTCTGTCTTGGGTAATCTTTGCTTTCTCTCTTGGATCTCTTATTTTGAAGGAAGCAACTTGAGACATTTGTGAGTGACCCTGTGGATACATGAGGAAATAAGATGTCTAGCCAACAGTCAGCTAAGGACTGAGGCCTACTGTAGTGATCCTGGAAGCAAATTTTCTAGCTGCAGTCAAGCTTTGAGATAGCTTCTGATAGCTTAATTGCAACATAGTAAGAGGCTCTGAGTTGTAACCACCTGCTAAGCCCCTCTTGATTCCTGATCTAAAACTGGGAAATAATAAATATTTCTTACTTAAGGTGCTAAATTTTGGAAGTTCCTGTCATGGCTCAGTGGTAACAAACCCAACTAGTAACCGTGGAGGCTGACAAATCCAAATCTGCAGAATGGTCTAGCAGGCTGGAGACCCAGGGAAAAACTCATGCTGTAATTCAAGTTTGATGTCTCCCTACTGCAAAATTCTGTCTTGCTCAGGGGAGGTCAGTCAGTCTTTTTGTTCTCTTCATATTTTCAACTGATTGGTTAAGTCTCACTTGTCTTATGGAGGATAATCTGTTTACTCAAAAACTACTTATTTGAATGTTACTCTCATCCAAAACCATCCATAGAAATATCTAGAATAATGTTTGACTACATACCTAGGTACCATGCCTCAGCCAAGATGGCACAGAAAATCCACTGTCACAGTCAAATCAGATTTTTTACCTGACATGGTGAAGTGCAGATTCTTCCTTTTCATGAGAAGAATTGAAAGTCACATTGCAAAAGAGTATGCAATATAAGGAGAGGAAAATGTGTGGCCATTTGGAAGGTAATATATCACCGAGTGATAAATGATTCAGTATTATGATTATGTCTGTGAGGTAGAAATGGTGCCTCTGTGTACTGCTGATGTTTTATATATCTGGGTAGTCAATATGTGAGTGCTTGTTGTATGTTATACCTTAAATGTTCATGACTATTATTCATATATACATATTCATATACATGCATTTTTTTTTTGTCTTTTTGCCATTTCTTGGGCTGCTCCCGTGGCATATGGAGGTTCCCAGGCTAGGAGTCTAATTGGAGCTGTAGCTGCCAGCCTACGCCGGAGCTACAGCAACGCGGGATCTGAGCGCGTCTGCGACCTACATCACAGCTCAGGCAATACCGGATCGTTAACCCACTGAGCAAGGGCAGGGATAGAACCTGCAACCTCATGGTTCCTAGTCGGATTCGTTAACCACTGTGCCACGACGGGAACTCCTACATGCATATTTTGATGTGACTTATAATAAATGTACATCTGGCACAGAGCTTCTAAAACCACTGGAATTTCATAAATTTCCTAAATTATGAGAGATAAAGACATCTTTCATTAAGGAGGCAACTTTCGGGAAGTGCCTAGGTAACCTAAGGTTGGGGGTGCATTGCCAGGGGAATCAAACACATACTAAGGAGTTTAGAACTTTCAGTCTTCCCTTTCTCACCTTCAGAAAGGGGAGGAGGCCTGGAGGTTAAATCAATTGCCAGTGGTCAGTGATTTAGTCAGTTATGCTTATATAATGAAGCATCCATAAAAACATAAAAGTAGGGTTTGGAGAACTTCTGGGTTGGTGAACATATGGAGGTTTGGGGAGACTGGTGCCCTGGGAGAGGGCTTGGCAGCTCTGTGCTCTTCCTCCCAACCTTGCCCTATGCACCTCTTCTTCCGTCTGTTCTGATTTACATTCTCTTTTATAATAAACTAGTAATCTATGAAGTAAAATGTTTTTCTGTGTTCTGGGAGTGCTCTAGCAAAACCAGATACAGGAAGGGGGGTTCTGGAACCTCCAATATATAGCTGGTTTGTCAGAAGAACAGATGACAGCCTGGACTTGCAGTTGACATCAGAAGTGATGAGGAGGGTGGTATTACAGCACTGGATCCTTGACCTGTGAGATCTGATGCTATTAAAACCTAAATTGCATGTAGGTAGATTGGATGACATTGCTATGAGAAAACTTAATACGTAAAGCATTGGGTTCTGTGTGCTCTTTCTTTTGAGGTAATTTATATGAGCCAAACTGTGATTGAATTATCCGAGGCTGTGCTTATTTTGTGCTTATTTTAATAACCAGAGACTACATGTCAACATGAATGTGTCTAAACTGGTAGTGACATGCTCTATTTCAACCAATGACTTCCACAAAGACCTAAGCAAATCACTCAGCTTTCAGGGCCATGATTCCCTCATTTCTAAAATCAAATTTCCAATCTGATCTTTCAGAGAGTCTATGGATTATGATTTTTCATTCATATGAAGAGATTGGCTTTCCTACTTTGTGATAGGCTGTCATATTACTTCTAATCAGGAAGAGATTTTTGCTGTAAATAGCAAGATGTTTTACTTCTAATTTTCTAGCACTTAAAACTCAGATTGTCCTTAGGGAACTCTATGTAGTTGTAGATAAGTTATCACTCTTTGGAATTTGTCACTGATTTACTTTCTACGCATACTCTATCTCTTATAGAGCAGTGAGAATTTTTCAAATTCCGTGATTCTTTTAAATCAGGTTATTTAAAAGTGGATGTACATGTAGCCAAGATGTGTACATATTGTTTTGTTTTTCATATTATAGTTGTAGTTTCATGTTACAAATTTTTGTTGGGTAGATGAAAATTGCATACCCATTCTTCTGTTTATTTACTGAGCAACCAGTTAAAACTCTTGATTTGTACTACAGTGTTGTGTTTAAACTCTATGCATTCTATCCTAGCTAGAGATGATTCTTTTTTTTCTGGGAAGGAAATGCATCTTGGAAAAAAAAAAAAAAACTTTTAAAATGTACTTTTTTTTTTTTTTTAATGGGAAGGCAAAGTCAATATTAAGATGTTATTGTCTAAGAGCTATTTGAAACATGTTTTGGGATAGACAAGAATATAAACAATTAAAAGTGAGACTCAACTGGAGTTCCGAGCACATAGCCTTCCAAAATGTCTGGAATGAGAGGTAGTATTACACAGTAGGTAAGAACCTGGACACCATAGCCATAATGCCATTATAGGGCTGAAAACAGTGCCTTACATATAATAAACAACCAAGCATGTATTTGCTAAATTGATGCCCAAATGGACTCATAAACTCTTATATGTAAAGCAAAAATAGTGAAAGGCAAGTACATGCTTATCAGACTATGAAATGTTTGGTTTGATATATTTTGTTTTAGTAGATACAATCAAAATGCTCTAAGAAAGAGCTATAGAATAAACAGAAATATACCTGTATGGGAATAATGCTCTGTAGCCACCCTAGTTATGATACCTGGTAGAGTCTGAAGGGAGGCTCCCCTTACCTGATAGTGACTGACTTGTACTCAAAGGGAAAGTTTTTATGTTAATTTTCAGTATTTTATACTACCTAGAAAAAATATAGCTTAATAGATTGTCACTAGGTCTGTGATCAAAATGCTTTATTTAACAAAGATTAACATCTGTTCGAGGCATGTTTCCAGAATTATGTCAGGGGTCAGTGACCAAGGCTAAACAGGGAAAGATAGTATGTGACCTCTGCACTCTGCCACTTGCACGACTTTAAAGAATGTAGTCATCAAGGAACAAAGTTTTCATATTGAAAATGTGCTAAGTGCTATGCAGCATTCCAGCATTCTTGAAGAAGATAATGACTGTTAATTTGTGTTTAAAGGAATGCTTCATCGGGAGAAAAAGGCTAGATAGGACTTCGTGGGGTACAATCTTTACCCCTATACATATTGTTTATTTTAGGTCACATAGTATCTGGAATATATAACCCTAGAAATTTGTGGGGTACTCTGAGTATTACCCCACAGTCATCTAATTACTGATGATTGTATTATTTTAATGATACTAATAAAATAATAAAATAATAATTGCCTCAGTGAGTGGGATTTAAGGTGAAGGCAGTGGGTATCAAGCTTGTATCTGTATTGAGGCATAAGCAGAGAATGTCAATATGTCTGTGTTCTGAGGAATCTGTGCTAGAAGGTTAGTGAAAATAACACAAAATAAAGTATATAGTAATTTAACCCACTGCTTATCCAAAGGCACTTTTGATAGAAAAACTAGAACTGTCCTGCTGTAATAGTAGTTCTGTTCAAAGAAAGAGAAATACATTTATGAGATGCTTTGTACCCAAAGGGTAATAACTGGTAAAAGAATAAGAATTTCTGTCAAGAATTGCTAATCAGTCTGGACTAGAACTTTTTTAAAAATTTCTTTAAATTATACTAATTTTTAAAATTATTTTTGCATACTTGAAATAAAGGTACATACGTTTTTTCCCTAAAAAAATTATTTTCAAGTTTTTCTACCTCAACTGTATAGGACTTCTCCTATGGTTCACATCTACCACAACAGTATTACTTTCTAAATAAAATAAATATGGTTTATACTTATATATAAATATCTATTAACACAACATAGAATTTTTCTTGTGCAATAAACATACATGCAGTATACCCAGGTTTTGTATTATAGATCCGTGAAAAAGAGTCTGTCAGCAAAAGTGCAACACAAGCTTTGGCCCACTATTCCTTATACCTCAGCTAGTTCTTTTGCTATAAATTCAATAACCTGTGTTACTATAACCTCAAGATTTGACTAAATGTATTGCTGTGTAAGTGTACATGGGATTTGGGGGTAGAAATGTGTAAAGGATAAAGTAGAAAATAAGGGAGGCAAAGGACTATCTTTGCTTGGATTCCCTGCAGACAGAGGCTGAGACAAAGATGTGGGAGATTTACTGAGAGATGAAGGGCCCTCAGGAGAAGTGGAATGTAGAAGCAGGACAGGCCAGAGGAATAATAATATGGCAAAGATGTGTTGTTATCTAGAGACTAGCTTCTGTTTCATCCTATAGAAGACTCTGACATATGAATTACAACAGAGTTGGTCTCAACTTGAAGCATGCATGTTAGGGCCTATGTCAGTCAGTCCTAAGCTTCAGGGCACCTCCCTTCTGTAAGAGATTTCTTCAGATCAGAGGACAACTATAGACTTTGGCAGCCATTACTTAACAGCTGGAAGATTAGTGTACCTGCTGGATTTAGGAGATATTGGTGAGACACCAACATTACTCACTATAGGACATTTAATATTTGAAAAACCTAACCTTTTGTTTTGTTAAAAAAAAAGACCACAGGAAAACAATTTCATAGAGCTTCTCACTCATATCTGTATGATGAATTCTAAAACCATCCCTTTTCAAGTCACTAAACTTTGTTGAATCTCGGTTTTCTTAGTTATAAACTGTTGATATTGATTAGGTATATTTATAAAATATCCTAGAAAGTCCTTGGAACATCCTAGGTGCTCAGTAAGTGGTAATTACCTTGTGACACTAGTCACTTGTGTTAACCTTGTTTATTCCTTAAAATTAACTTATATTTGTAGAGTGCTTCAGAGTTTGAGTTCTTCTATATGCATTATCATAATTGAACTTTATAAAGATCTTTTGAGGTCAGCAGGTCATGCATTATTTATTAGCTTTTAGAGATCAGAAAGGGCAGATTCAGGGAAGAAATATGGAACATAAACTGTATTAGTTAGCTACTGCTGGATAACTAACTACTCTTAGGCATAGTAGCTTAAAACACCTCACATTTATTATCTCACAATTTTTGTGACTGAAGAATCAGAGCCTAGCTTTCCTGGGATCTCTAACTCTGGGTATATCACAGGGCTGAAATCAAGATGTTGACCCAGCTCTCTTACAAGGCTGCAATCACAGTATTGGTAGTGGCTGTGGTCATCTTGAGGTTCAAATGAGGCATGCTTCACTTCCAAGAGCCCTCAGTGGCTGTTGCCAGGATTATGTTCCTCATAGTTTGTTGGACTGATGGCCTCATTCCTTATTGTATGGGTCTCTTCAACATTACATCTTTTCTCATCAAAGTGAGCAAGTGAGGACACAGAGAGTGCCAGTCAGAAAGTACTGGCAAGAGAGAAATCATGGTCTTTTCTAACCTAACCAATGAAATGACATCTGTCATTTTCACTCTATTCTGTTTTTAAAAAGCAAGTCACTGGGTCCACCCAATGGGAGCAGATTATACAAGGGTGTAAATACCAGGAGATTGGGATCATTATGAGCCGTGTAATAGCTGTCTACCACAGAAGCTAAAGGATTTTGTGTGTGCGTGTTTGTGTATAATATGTCGGAATTTTGGGCTAATATACAGTGTAATCCACACACAACATTGATAGATAATTTTCTCTCTATACCTTTGGTAAGAGGACAGTTTCGATTAAACAGTTTTATAGAGTCACTTTGTTACTAGGTAATAAATCTGTACCCAGATTGTAATGATGCAAATAGACTTTGAATGATCTGATTTCTGTTAGATGTCAAGAATGGCATCTAATCCTTTCTTGTGACTTGTAGAGCAGCTTGTTTTATAGTTGTTGAATGAAGAAGGTGAACAAAATGCTGACCAGAGGGATATTATCCTTTATTTTCTTCAAGAATCGTGTTGAAATTCCAAAATAAACTTTTCCAGCCATGTGCAAAAAGTGGATAAAATGAACACAATTTTGTCTGATGATGAATAGTATCGTCAGTGTCTCTTCTAACTCTTCAGCATGTGATGGAGATTTTTTCCCTCCCAAAGGCAAACAATTGAATTCTCCCCAATGTGTCAATGCTTATGATTGCTTCATTATGCAGGTTTATGCTATTCATAGTTTATCAGATTTTAAATTACCATATAAATTTCCAGAGTTAGACAATATGGGAGACATCAGTTTAAAAAAGCATCTAATCTTCTTTTCAAAGTTAGATAAGAAACAATCAACACTTTAGAATGAAAGCAATACCCCTAAGCTGGAAAGTGAGAGCCTAACAATATTATCTAGAATAATCACCATTAGCTATCACAATCATAATACTTGCAAAATAGAAACACTGGTTTAATTAATTGTAACACCTGCAGGGTGAGAAGATCCAGAATCTGCTGCTTTGTGGGGAAGTGAAGGCTGACAGAACACATCCCAAATTTCATTGAACAAATCTATAAATTAGCATAAAATACATGATAAAGGGAATGCAAATTCCATTCTAGTTGTGAATTTTATTCTTATGTTAACAAAATATTTTTTTTCTTTTATTTTCACCTACCCTTTTTGATATAACTTTTCCGTAATTTCAAATTTAGTTTTTTCATCAGTGTATTCATGTCACCACAGGTGCCTAGGTAGGATGATTCATTAACATCTAAAAAAGCACCAGGGCAAAATAAATTAAATTACAAAGTAATTTTTTTATTCCATTTAGAATTTTATGGTTGGCTAAATTTCAGATTCTGTTCCTAAGCTTGATTATATTTAATTGCACACATGGCTTTCTACACTAATAGATGGGCGACTACTTGAAAGTAGGGGATGAATCACGTTCATTTGTTTTTCTCACAGCATATGACATAAAGTCTTGTATCTAAGTCAGGATTCAATATAGTGAACAAAACATAGCTTGACATAAATAAAAAGTTGGTATTGTTAATGCCAACCAAAAGCTGGTACTTATAAAAAGATTAAATCTTGAGCCGAGCTTTGGTAGCTGCTGACCTTCAGTCTCCCTTAATGGAGTTCAGGGTGGAGATCAGGAGTGAGGTACTCTATGCTCTGATAAAAACTGGCAGAACAGGTCTTCAGGTAGATATTTTCAGGAGAAGGATTAATGAGCTCAGTTCTTGCATCTCTTCATATTTAGCAAAGCACTAAAATCCTTAATGGTGACCAGGTAGGGACCTTCAGGAGACTAGCAGCAAGCTTCTGCCAAAACATGTGCTTGACTACACCTAGCCACCTTCACCAAAAATCACATATATGTTGACTTTCCCCCCTACCTCTTTGGAGCAGTTTCTTTTCAGAGCTGTCTGAAATGCTGTCTTGAGGGCAGTAGTCCTCATTTTGACCCAAATAAAACTTAAAACTTAATATACAAAGCTCAGGTAGTGCTTTTTTTTTTTTTGGTCGATATTATTCTCAAAGAAAACTTTCAACATCCCAATAACAGAGTAAGTGAATCCAGTTAATAAAAAGGGCATAACAAAAAGACTTTGAAAATTCAGATAATGCTAGAAAGCATAGTCAGAGGAAAACAACAGAATAAAGCTATGCTTAAATAAAAAGCCTAATTCACACACACACACAAAAATGTTTTTGCTCAAAGACATAGGATCAGAATTCAGCTAATATTTCTATAAGAGTTTCTCTGTAGCTTGCAGAAACATTAATTATTCAGTTACAGTAGCTAATGAACATTTAAAAATATTCACCATCACTAATAATTAGAGAAATGAAAATTAAGATAATAAAACTCAATTTCTGCCTATAAAATTAACATTTTAAACTGCAACCATGAAGTGCTTAAGGATGAACACACATACACAAACACACCACACACACACACATGTATTTTTTCAGCTAAAAATAGTACAGGAATGAATAAGAAAATTATTTCAGCAGCAATAAACAGAAAATAAACTTCAAAAATGCTATAAACAATAGCATATTAAATAGAACCACATTAAATGGAAGATATTCAAGGTAATGAAAGTACTGAGAGAAATTAAAGAAGACATAAATAAATGGAGAAATATATGATATATTGAGAAAGACAAAAGAAATGGAGAAAACTTGGTAAAGTTATTATCCTCAAATTTATTAATAGAGGAGGATCCCAGGAATGGGGGTCGAATCTGAGCTGTAGCCACCAGCCTACACCAGAGTCACAGAAACGCAGCATCTGAGCCGCATCTGCAACCTACACCACAGCTCACGGCAATGCCGGATCCTTAATCCACTGAGCAAGATCAGGAATTGAACCTGCAACCTCGTGGTTCCTAGTCGGATGTGTTAACCACTGAACCACGACAGGAACTTCAAGGGTTTTAGCTATTTAAATTGCATGGTTATTGGAAAAAATCAAAATATCAGGTATCATTCCTAGGTGATAACATGGAAATTTTCATCTTCCTATACCTTTATGAATTTATCAAATGACATATATAACTTTATAATGAGAAAGAATTTTAATATTAGAAAATGGAAATAAAAGGTGAGAGAAACTATACAGTGAATAATTACATTAAACAATTATTCATCTCAAATTTACTTAAATTTAGAGATAATGATTCTTATTTTTTTCTCTAAGATCTGTAAGAAATTGGAAGCAAATATTCAGATATTTTAGAGGTAAATGTTAAATCTACATGTCAGTAAGTATGATTTTAATGAGGGGTGCATGCCAAGTACAATAGAAAGCAAACACTGAATTGCAGGCGATATTCCACTTTGAATATCATTCTCAATGAAAAAAAACAAAACAAAAAAAAAACACTGGCAAAATTAACTTTATATTCTCCTTCAAGCGAATAAGAGTCTTTGTTAATACAGCATAGTTATTGCAATTTTACAGAAAGTTCCTTTAGAAAACATTTACTTTAACTTACTTAATGATGTTTATTTTGCTGGAATTTTTATAATGGTATGCTTTATTAAACAGGTCACCTAAAAGGAGAATATTAAAGAATTTATTAAACATAACATTAGTTTCTCTAATGTCTATAATTGAAGGAGTTCTAGGTATTATGTACATTTAAATCTATCATTTTTATTCACATATCTAAATTCTGTAACCTTGGAAATAAGTAGAAAGCCTGGGGACATTGGAAAGGAAATAAGAATACTTGAAGAAAAAAGAAAAAAAAAAGAAACATACTTTTTTTGCACTTGTAGTTTTTTATGTGAGTCCAGGTTTTCTTTAAGGAAACACTCCTCTCACTCCATCAACTTTGCTGACATGGGCTATCCCCAAGCTCTACAACCAGGCATTGGGATATAACCCAAGTTTGCAAAATTAGATTATTCTACCACCTTCCTCTGATCAAATAACTGGTCCAGGTACAAAGATGAAAGAGTTGGACAAAGAGAGCTAATTTCAGTTGTGTTTGTTTTGCATGACTTTATATGGCCCAAGGGGAGAAAAGATATTTCCTCTTCAAACTAAGCCTAGAGCTTCTGATGTTGGCTGTGCACTATGGGAGGAATCTCTTTAAGAATGGACCACACAGGGCACAGGATAAATGAAAGAGAGAATCCTGATGACATAAACAGAAACCTGTATCCAGACATTTCTGAATTCTCTGTGGCATGTACCACTATACTGACATTAAACTAGTTGAAACAAGTGTTGCCACTTGAAACAAAAAAGAGTCCCACATTCAGAACTGTAACTTATAATTACCATATTTCTCAGCGAAGTATCACTAGGTAACAAAAAGAAAAAGATCTAGGATTTCACAGTCTACACTAGAGCTTCGTCTAAGTAATGTAACCAACAGATAAAATAGGTGGGTAAATTTAGATTTGAAGAAATTCCTTGTTTATGCAAGATATAGAAATTAATGGGTAAATTGTCTGGGACATCAAAGTTCGTAAGCAGGTAGTCCCATCATAATGCCTTCTATTTACAACCCAAGTCTCAAACATCTATCTGTTGTCTAACACCGAGGACCCTCTCAGGGGTCCCCTTAAAATGGAGTTAGCTAAAACACAGACTATCCTGCCTCTTACTACTATTTACTTCATTTGCATATGGCTTTTTATATTATAATCTTGGTCATGCTAGGCAAGGTCTTCATAACCAAACAATCAGAAGTGTTTTATTCTTGGCTCCTCACACTTGTGGGTGAAATTCTTCCTCCTTATCCTGCTGCTAGTTGGTTATGAAAGCACCTCCTCCTTAATATGCTAATCAGGACAGCTCAGTATAGCAGAGGAGGACTCATGACAACATATTTCTCTTAGCCCTAGGTCTTATATGTAGCATAGCATTCAAGAGTGTGGATGCTGGGGCCAAATGAAGTTAGAATATCGGCCCCACTAATTAATTACTATCCCACTAATTACTGTGATTTTAGGGAAAGTTACTAAATTATCTTGTGCTTCACTTTTCTAATTTCTAAGAACAGCATAGGAAGACCTAAATCATACTCATTTTTTAATGAACTTTATATTTTTTGAGGGACAGTTTTAGATTTATGGAAAACTAAGACCATAGTGGAGAGTTCCTGTATACCTGCATTGTTTACTCTATTACTAATATCTTACAGTATATTTGTTACAACAAATAACCCAATATTGTTATGTTGTCATTAACTAAAGTCCATAATTTATTTATATTTCCTTGGTATTTACCTACTATCCATTTTGACCACATTACATTTGAGTTGTCATGTGTCTTTAGACTCCTCTTGACAGTATCAGATTTCTTCCTTATTTTGATGGAGAAAATACTCCATTAAATTTCTAGGGATGCATGGAATGCAAATTTTATAGACATAACATTTATGAAATTGCCTTTATTTTGCCGCCCTATTTTGTTAACAGGTAGGGTATAGAGTCTGAATATAAAAGTTATTTATTTTTTCATAATTTTAAAGACATTTTCCCCATGTGATTATTTGGATTGCACTGAATCTATAGATCAGTTTTGGGGAAATAGCCATGTTAACAACATTGAATCTTCTAATTCAGGACCATGGTGTATCTCTCATTTATTTATATCCTCTTAGAGCAAGATGTGGAAGTTTTCAATTTAGAAGTTCAAAGTTTTCAATTTTCATGTATCTTTTATTAAATTTAGTCTTATCTTAGTTTGGGATGCTGTTGTGAGTAGCATTTTTATTAGTTTCACTTTCCAAATTTTGCTAGTATATAGATAAATTATATTGATTTTTGTCAAGATTAGTGAAATTATACTTCATTGTTTAAACTATGCTTATATCTTTTTATAATATTTTGTTATTATCTTTGGTTGTATACATAAACTTTACTTCAAAGATCTTATGATTCTTCATCTAATACAATAGAATATATTCTTCATTTGAAATTGCATGAAGGGCAAGAGAGAGAAAACATATTTTTGAAACTTCATGTTAGAGAAACTGGAGGAAACAGAGGCACAGAGAATTTAATAATCTGGACAAGGGCCACTTAAGTGGTAGGTAGTAAAAATGGACTTAAATACAGGTACTTGAAAAAAAAAGTATTTTCAATTATTATGCTGTATTATATGGCATCTATATATTATATATAAATTATACTACATGTAAGTTTATCAAAAATGAACTTAATCATATTCATGTTCTAGTCTCTAAGATAATTTTCAAATTGGTGAAAAGAATTTTTAATCACAAAATGGTTATAATTATCAAATTCAAATTACAACTCTTCAGCATGTTGGCTAGGAAGCTATTCTTTAAGTAAAATTATATTTGATAAGGAGTGGACCCTAAATATGTTTTTTGCTGATAAGGAACATTTGTGGTACCTCACAAATCAACATTTACAAAGTTTTTGATCAATTGTATGCTAATATAATGATGGATAACTCTTCATATGTAAAGATTAACTGTAAAAATCAAGCCTAACTTTTTAAGAGGTAGCCTAAAATTGTTCTCTTTGATAAGTCACAAAATTGGGAATATGATGAACATTTGAATAAACATAGCTTATTGCTTAATTATATTCATTGCTAAGAATGTCTGTTTCAACTTTGCATTCTGGAAGTGAGAAAACAGAGACAGACTCAGACCAACACTCCATTTATCACTTGACATCCAAACCACAGTGTGTTCTGGTGCCCAAAGATTATCATCATTTTGGACCCAGTATCCAATATTCTCATTTATTTTCTCTAATTCAGTTACATGGTAAATGAGTTCAGGTCTCTTACTAAAAGTGTCCAGAAATACATATTTGTTAGGATTGCTATAGAAGTCTTTTTCAGGGTCACACAGTCCCTTTTGAAAAGGTACCCATAGTGTGTAGATTGACTCAGGGCTAGGTATTGGTGAAAGACCATAACTATTTGTTTTTAATTTTGTTTTTGTTTTACTTGTACATAATAAGTAGGGTTGTGAGTCAATTGCTTGTCTATTTCAGTTCTTGGGATGTCAAAATAAATAAGCTGCTGCAAGAGATGTCTAATGGTCATATCAAGATGATCACTGTTTGGTTCCTACTGCCTTATAGTAACCATGTTTACCATCCAAAGATTCCTATTGAAACCATGGAATCCTTTCAAAATGTTGGTCATCCCCTGTGATTCTTGCCTGCAAGATACAGCAGTTCAAGGATGAAAATCTTTAGACTGGATGTACCCCATGTGTTTCTCAATAACTTAGTGAAGGGATGATCAAAATTTTAAAACTATTTAACAACCATTCAAACATTTACTTCACTTGAAATTATATTTGAACATTATTTGCAAATCTCTTTCTCTTAACATCCTGAATCCAGTCATTATTCTTTCAGCACATAGGAATTTTTGTATTGCACCAGAGGGTTTCAGAGTCCTCTGGAAGTCAATACAACATAGACCTTCCCTTTTAGACCCCCCTGAATTATTATAGCTGATCACACTGCCCCATAAGAATTTTAAATGTTTTGTGTCCTAGAGTTGTATGTTCCTATAAAATACGGTTAAATAATGGAGTTCCTTTTGTGGCTCAGTGGATTAAGAACCTGACTAGTATCCATGAGGATGTGGGTTTGATCCCTGGTCTTGGTCAGTGGGTTAAAGGATCTGGTGTTGCTGTACACTGTGGTGTAGATCGCAGATCCTGGTCCAGATCTGGTGATGCTGTGGCTGTGGTATAGGCTGGCAGCTGTACTTCTGATTCAACCCCTAGTATAGGAACTTCCATATACTACAGGTGTGGCCCTAAAAAAAAAATACAGGTATGTAACCCCGTTTCTGCAATTCTTCAACACAGCAAACTATGAAAACAATCTTTTTTTTTTTTCTTTTGGTTTTGACACCAAATCACATTTGGTGACAAATCTTGACCTATGCTGTTATTAATAAGGACACTGTTATGTATTCCACTAGGTGTGAATGTTGAGAAACAATGTATTACAGTGTTGTTATATAATGTATGATATATGCAAAATCTGTGAACTCCAAGGCTTTTAGATGAGGGATCGGTAGACCTCTATTTTGTTTTTTTATTGATTTACTTTTGTCATTATTTCTCTACATTTCATCTATCCTAAAGAGGTATAATGTTTACTGTTATTATCTACTGTGAATTCTTGTGAAATAAAACCTTATGTTGTTTTTCCTGGGTCTTTTATTGGTTGACTGATCTGATTCTTAATGACAGAATCAATTCCTTTTAGAAATTACTAAACTATATTTTTAAAAACAGGAATATAATTTGCTGAAATTGAATCATATATGGTCCTTTCAGAAATGTAATTATAAAATTAAATTTAAAATCTAATTTCAATACTCTATTTCTGTATCATGCTTATTTTTAAAAATTTTACAATATTTGTTAGCATTTATAATACAGATCATGTCTGTGTTTCGTGTATGTTTCTCTTTAAAAAGCCAATGTTTTGAAGCCCTATGCTCTATTATTTTTAAATAATTTTAGATTTTACAAATAATTATTTTCCTGCTCAAATGGACAAATTCAGACATAAGGCAATAAGCCAATAATTATTAATAACAGATTTAATTTTTGCATATATCTCAATTATTTTCTCCAGAGTAAAAAATCTTATTTTCATTGGAAATTATATTAGCTTTTCACCCTGGAGCCAAACTAACTGTAAAAATACTCAATAGTCAGTCCCCAGTTTTGTTTGTGAGGCATTTGATTCCTCCTCCTAGGCCACAGTTCCTAGACCTTAAATGGAAAAGGAATGAAAAGAAAACACCATCTTCTGATTCTTTTATCTTACTCAAGACTTTATATTTCCCCGTGAACAATTGCACCCAACAGTGTCCCTGCTGTTGTCACTTCCAAGCTCTGGGATTGTCACTTACTCCCAGGGACAATTTTAGTAATGAGTGTGAATGTCACCTGGTTCTCCCCTGTCACCTTCACCCAGGCTCTCTGAGGCACTAAATATATTCCACCCTTTGTTCTGTCTCTTCCCTCTGCTTCCCACTCCTGCCTGCTGTGATGATGTGAAGGCTCTCCTTCTTCAGGTTACACTTCCCGCTCACCTAAGAAATTCTCCTCACAATTTGGGAAAGCTCATATAGGCTGCCTGATGGCTTCTCTTAGATCTTACCAACAAGACAATTGCAGAAATGATCCTATAGTGTGACACCTGGAGGTGAAACTGAGAGTGTTCAGTAGTTGCTCCTCTCTGTCCCAAGCCTCTCCCTCACCAAGGAGGGTGGACCTTGAGTCTCAGGTCTCCTGGCTTCCTTTTCTCTTGAGGAGTTGGGATTGACTATAGAAAGTAGTTCAGTCTTCTGTATATGCTTGTACTTCAGCAACTCCTGCTGTTGGCTCCTTGACCTCCTCATCATGTAGTGAATGAGGAAGTTATAGACTTCTAGCCCATTCTCATGCTCTTTTCCCCCACAACTTTCCTAATTAATATATATTTCACTCAGTTTTCCAGGGAGGAAGAATTCCATTTAGTTCAGGGGCTTAAAGTGCATATTAAAGAGCATTGTTTTCCATCCCCTCTCAAACCCCTCACCCTGCACTTTGTTGCAAAGCAACCATTTTATTCTAGACATAGCAGTTCTTTAAGGTTTTACAAGATCTCTGAGTTTTGTTTGCTTTCATTCTCAGACTTTTAATTACTCTTTGTTTATATGTGTGTGTTTTCTACTAAAAATCTGCATCAAATAAAAGCATTTGTTTCAAAAACTACACTCAAACCTACTTTCTGACTACTTTTGTTCTTCATCTTTAAGCATCTGTTCTCAAGCAAGAAAAGCATGCAGAGAGGCATCAAGCACACAGCATGTTAAGTGTTCATTTGGGTACTCATGTGAAAGCTGGACTGTGTGGGGTTGAGTGTACAATGACCACAGCTCTTGATGCCCAACATTCAAGAAATGTGAGCTGATGTGCCCCCCCTGGACTCTATTACATAATTCTGCAAGCCTTCAGATTATTAGAGAGGTATTAAATATTCTTTATTTCCAAGTGGAGTGAAACTATCACTACAAACAAAGTAGATGCTGAGCAAAAAAAATCAGTTTGTGACCTAGATTTCAGAAGTTGGGAGCTACCTCTTACTAAATAGCATCAATTAACAACACCTACTGGGGATATACAGCTGAGAGACACCTGAAGTTCAGACACAGGGGATATGCTGAGACATTTGCATCCCAGATTTTTTCAGTTGAAAAGACCTTTTTTATAGAAAAGAGTTGAAGTATATACTAGACTCTGAACTGGAGAGGGTCCATTAGCACTTTCAGAAGGACATTGGTCCCGATGGAAAGAAGAAACACAGAATTAAATTTTCTCACCAGGATTTTCCAAAGTGTCACCACTCAGTGAGGATACAGCCACAGAGGGAAAATTTACATTTTCTCACTAATTTGAGAAGCAAAGAGAAGGCAAAAAAAAAAAAAAGAAAAGAGCCTGTTCATTTTCTAGTCACAATTGACTTTGCTTCTTCTCTGAGGACAGGATGAGGAAGGCAGGAGGATTTATAATAAATTGAAGCCTGCTCTGTTGGCTGGGAGACAGTATTGCTAGACAAAGAGTTCTGGGGGCATAATCCCATAATTCAATGGTTTCACTCCAGTGCATGTTCCACTTCTTTTCCCACTGAGCTCATTTACAGTCCCAAACAGTTTCTTCCTGTCACTTCCTATTTGCGTCACCAATGTCCATGTTTTTTCTTTCCTTGAGAGATTGTCCCTGTCACAACCCATCTGACTTCTGACTCATTGCCATCTTTCCTTGAGCTGTCCGAGCCCCTTTTTTTCGGCTGTCTCCTTCAGTTGCCATCACCTAAAGGTTAATGAGGCAGACCCTTTCCCTGGGAGAAAATGCTCTGTGTGGACTTTCTATTGCTTGGGAATCCTGGCCTTTTCCTGTGTTTATGGCATATCTCCATTTAAGGAGTTGTGAGCTGTTTAGGTTTTTCATTAGTGATACTGATCAAAATGATAAAGTTTGCCTTGGAAAAATCTAAAATATTCAGAGATTTCTACAACTCCCTCTTCTTACTGCTTTTTGCTGCTTTCCTGCAATGGAATTGGTGGTAGGCTGTGTTCTAGTGTGTGTAGGAGGCTGGAGAGGTTGGAAGGATGACCAGAGGCTGTAGTTGTTCCGTATCATAGTCATTTAATGTGTGTTAGGACATATCTTAAGAAATAACCCGTGTCATAGATTTTAGCCAACTGTGCACTTGAGTTTGAAATCCAGGTTTCAGGAGTTCCCATGGTGGCGCAGTGGTTAACGAATCCGACTAGGAACCATGAGGTTGCGGGTTCGGTCCCTGCCCTTGCTCAGTGGGTTAACGATCCGGCGTTGCCGTGAGCTGTGGTGTAGGTTGCAGACGCGGCTCAGATCCCGCGTTGCTGTGGCTCTGGCATAGGCCGGTGGCTACAGCTCCGATTCAACCCCTAGCCTGGGAATCTCCATATGCCGTGGGAGCGGCCCAAGAAATAGCAACAACAACAACAACAAACAAACAAAACAACAACAACAACAGACAAAAAGACAAAAGACAAAAAAAATAGACATCCAGGTTTCACAAATCTTGACTTTTCTATCTGCCAAGCTTTGAACCATTAAACAAGTCCTCTCATGACTATGGGTTTAGGATAAGAATTATATGCATGGTCTTGAGAAGCTTGTTAAAACTTTTAAAATAATTTTATTCAAGATTGCCCCAAATCCAAATGGATTGATTGTATTTATTATTAAAACTTATATGTTGAATCTAAAATATGGCACAGATGATTCTATCTACAAAATGGAAACATATGGATATGGAGAGCAGACTTGTGGTTGCCGGGGGGAGGGGGCAGGTAGGAGAGAGTAAGATGGATGGAGGGTTTGGGGTTGGTGGATGCAAGTATTAGATTTGGACTGGATGGGCAGTAGGCTCCTACTATACGACACAGGGAACCGTGGGTGATTGGGTCACTTTGCTGTACGACAGAAATTGAAACATTATAAATCAACTATACTTTAATAAAAAACTGAATACATGAATCCTCATTCAAAAAAATAGGCATTAGAGGTAAATAAAAGAAATTAAATCTCTTAAAAATTTATGTAATGTGTGTTGTTTCTGGACATAAATTTCACCGCTAAGTAATTGTGTGAGTATGGTATGTATACATACCTAAGTAAATCATATCAAAAATATAATTTAAAAAATGTTCCCTACCATTTTTTAGAATGCTGTGTAGAAGTTATATACTATTTATTGTAATTATTTTCTTCTGTCACTAATATTAGTATTCCTTAAGTGGTTATCCTGCACATCCAACATTATATTCAAAACTGAGCTATGTATAATATTTAATTTGTACATATCCAGATGTTGTGTTTTCAGGGCTTCTATATGTATAGATTAAGAACATGTATCTCACAGCTGTATTTTCTGGGTTCAAATTCTAGTTCGTCCACTTAATTAGCTATGCTACCTTTGTCAAATTTTTCAACCTCTCGGTGCCTCAGTTTTCTTACCACCTTAAAACAATGAGGGTAAAAGTCATAACTACCTCTTAAGGTTGCTGTGAAATTTTAAATGTTAAAGACTTTAACATATTAAAACACTAGGAGTTCCCGTCGTGGCGCAGTGGTTAACGAATCTGACTAGGAACCATGAGGTTGAGGGTTTGGTCCCCACCCTTGCTCAGTGGGTTAACGATCCAGCATTGCCATGAGCTGTGGTGTAGGTTGCAGACACAGCTTGGAACATGCGTTGCTGTGGCTCTGGCATAGGCTGGTGGCTACAGCTTCGATTGGACCCCTAGCCCGGGAACCTCCATATGCTGCGGGAGCGGCCCAAGAAATAGCAAAAAGACAAAAAAATAAAAAATAAAATAAATAAAACACTAAACTTAGTATTTAGCAGAGAGTATTTAGTACATGTTAGCTATTACCACATTTAGGATTACAGCTTTTCTAAGTTAGCCTAATTAGTATTTCTCAGGGTCTCATTTCTTTCTTTTAGCTCTTATATAAGGCTGAATATTTTATTTTGTTTGATCTTTAAAGACATGATTTGCTATAGTTAGTTATTACGAGATCACTAGCATTGATTTGAAAGTAATATCCAATTTCTTTTTTAGTCTTCCTTTTAATGTAGGACATTTAAACCATATATAATCCTCCCATATAGCTTTCTGCAAACCCATCACTATCCTCTGATGGTGAAATTTCTCCATATGTTATGCTACAATAATTGTAGTTTGAGTAATTAACAAGTAGTGACGATGTATTTTCCTGTAGAGAATGAAGGTGGAAAGTCGAGGCACACTCTTAGTTCACTGAAAGGATGGCATTACCCCTAAAGGTGTTTGTGAACAAATTCTCTGATATTTTTTTTTTTAACTAGATGAAACTAATTTTGGAAGGTTGGGCTATGAAATACCACTGGGGCCCAGAAAAGTTCTGTAATAGAAAGAGGCCAAGAGAAAAGGAATTTCATTTTCCTCTAATAGCTTTTGTTTATTCACATCTCTACCTCTGCCTTTTAAAGTCTCTTTAAAATAAGCCTTAGGAAAAAAAAGAGCCAAATGAAAATAGGCTCTTTAATTCTACCTTTTTATAATTCTGAAGCTACAACTGACCCTCCTCAATATGGTCTTCCTTTTTAACATTAATTACCTTGTTATCTGAGAGATGCAGCAGCTCTCCCCTGTCTGCTTAGGAAGAGTGCCAGCAGGGCAACAGTTGGAAGTGAATTACCATGATTGTTTGGGGCTTTTGAAAGCCCTCACTGCTGTCTATTCTTCTTAGATTCTTGGTAGAGTCACTTGGGTATGTTTTCTAATTCAGTATTCCTGTGTCCACTGTCCAGTAAACGTATGTTTATACTGTATGTATATAACCAATTATACTGTGGCTAGGGGCAATGTCTCTTCTGGATTCTTCACATGCCAATGATTAGAAAACCTGGTGTAGGACTCCTGGGCATGCCCTCAGTCAAGAGGTAGGGGGGAGGTTGATTCCATTTGCCTACAGGTTTTTCTCATTCAGTTGATTGGTTATGACCACTAGGGTAAGCAGGCATCTCGCTGTGTGATCCTCAATACTAACATCTTTCCATTCAGCAGAGACTAGTGCTTATTAGCAAAAATGTTAAAATTCAGAACCATAATAAGGATACTGAAGTGAACACACCCAATCTATTTATTTGGTTTGATTATTTTGACTACATACATTTGTCACTTCAGCTTAAGGCCAGTTTGGCCAATTTGATTAAATTGACCGGCTCTTTCACTGAAGTGACCAGTCAATGCTAACAAATTGGTTGTGTTTGTAGAAACTCATTAGGTTTTATCTCTTGGATTGTGTCTGCAACAGATATGGAATCAAGAATTTGACACAGGTTTTGCTTTTAGCTCTGTGGCAAGGAGTGTGGAGAAAGGATGGTGAATTTTATAGATCTAAGATGGGCAAAATAACCATTATTGATTTAGGCTACAAGCTAGCCCCCAGGTGTTAATTATTACCAAGGCAATCATGTTTGTGATTGCATTGTGCCTTTTTTTTTTTTTGTAATAAGCACTCGGTGTTACTATCCTTATTCTGAGCACCTGGGTAGTCAATTAATGTGTGACCCGGAGGAAAAGTAATGTCTTGGCAAGTATCATGCAAATTGTTTCTTGGAAGAGAGGAAACTTCTTTCTTGCCAAGAGGAGTGTTGCTGACCATCAACATAATTCCAGTATTTAAGTTTCATTTATTTCACACTTCTTATTTGCTATCCCAGGGGCCACATATTTTTCAAGTCTTCTGCACGTCAGCTGTGTAATTGCTGTTTATAATAATCTGGTATATGTCAGTAGCTTTTTACTATCAAGCAAAATAATTTTCTGGCATTTGTGTGTGTGTGTATGTGTTGTGTCCAAACAACTGTTTTAGCTACTAGCTACATTAATCACAACGAATAATTTAGAAGAATAAATTAGAGGGTGAGTCTTAACACCATCTTTTTGTGCTATTTCATTTTAAGTAAAATACACTTGTCTCAGTGCTTGTTGCCAGGCACTGTAAGGCAAGCTCTGAGCCAGGGGAATTCAGTCAGTGCCTGTGGAAGAATCCATGGTGTATCTATTAGGAAACTTGGACTGCAAACAAGAGAAACTGAAGCTAAACTAAGCAAAGGGGAATTTCATGTGGTGATTTATGGAGCTCAAAGGGCTAATTTAATGCTGAGAAAGCAGGGCAGGAACCAGGGCAGGACTTGGATTCCAGGTATCAAGACATCATGGATAGTTTCTTTAGGTCACCATTGTGGGAATGAATCTTCAAACAGCTTTTCCAATCTTTTTCCAATGTTGATTGGCCATATCATCAGAATATAGCCATTTGGTAAAATGTCATTCCCAGCACAATATTGGAATGGTCACAAAGAGAACAGGAAATAGATGTTGGATAACAAACATAATAAATGTCCCTTCTGTGGAGACAGTGGGTAGTCATTTGACGTAGAAGTGGAAAGTTTCAATGTCATCATTCTCCAAATGGAGACTGAGATCTCTGGCATTCTGTCACATAAAAACTTTGATTTATCACAGAAACAAAACAGAACAAGGTATATTGTTCTTAGGTGGCCATGGTAACATTGCTGTTTTCTTTAACAATGGGTTGAGTATTTAAAGGAAAAAATTAAATGTAATTTTTTCTTGAGAAGGATGTTTGTTTGTTTTGCTTATAATAATATTCACTAAATTTAGTGCAGTGCCTGGAACGTGTAATTAATTTTTCAGTATCACTTCCAATAAGCAGTCCTTTTAGGAATCTTTGTTACTCATTTTTTGAAGTATTTGCCTTCTTAAAAAATTAGGAAGAAACTACCTTTGTATAGAAAAAATTGAAATTTGACTTGGATTTTACCTTGGCCATCAGTCTCAGTCTCAGGAGAGTAATCCCAACTCTTATAACATGCTTTCCTGGAAGTTCAACCTCTACTGAATTTAGGTTATAAGGTGAAAACAAGATCATTCTGCCAGCCATTTTCAGGAGCTTAGGACTGTTCCTATGATTAAATATATTCATATTTAGAGAAGCATGTATGTAATATGTGACATTGCTGAGGCATTGCATTTGATAGCTTCTATTTCTTAGAGTCCTAAACATTCTATCTCATCAAAAAAAAAAAAAATCAAAATAGATTCTAGCCCAAAGAAGGGACATATTATTAACTGGTAACTCTCAAACACCCCGCATAGCTTGTCCAACAAAACGGTCAACCCCATTCTAGTATTAACATATCTTAACAGGAGGGGGGCATGATTATGGCATTTTCACTGATCCTGGGCAAGGCTGTAGGGGTAGGAATAGGAAGCTAGCGAAAGAGATAAAAATGAATCCAGGGATTTCTTAGGCTGTCAGATGGACAGTGGAGTTATATGCTATAACAGAAATGACAGAAGACAGAACAGAATTAATGATGAGGCTGACTACCACTCAGGGTGACTGACCATTCCTTACCTTTTAATAACTCATCATATTCAAGTATTCTGATTTTTGTGACAATTCTGACTTTATCTTAAATGTCCATTTTAAGTACCTTGTGTTGGTTTATTGCTGCTTTAAGTCTTAAACACTCTGTTTCTGCTGGGATTTGTCCTATTTCTTTTTCAGGGTGAGGTGTTGTCAGTGGAGCAGATCTCCCCAAGCCCCATTGCTTCCATAGCACTGTGGTTGCTTCTTCCATCACACCAGGATGTCACAGTGTCCTAGTTTAAAATTCACTGACTTAATAGTACATTTTGGCAGTTGTACACCATAATTTTTTCATTAAGGTATAGAAATTACTCACAAATAAATGCTTGACATGGGTTGGGAAAATCTGTCTAAAGCCATTGTAATTAGATACAATATTTACTGAGGAAAATAGTCCTAACTAGAATCTGAAGCTTCATTTCTGAACAATATCTATAGTCAACCTGGTGGTAAAGATATTTTTACATTAGTTTTCTTTTCTTTTTCTTTCTTTCTTTCTTTCTTTCTTTCTTTCTTTCTTTCTTTCTTTCTTTCTTTCTTTCTTTTTTAAATTTAAATCAGTTGTTGATGCCTATAGGGCATACTTTGCTTTAAAGAACATCAGAGACAAGATTATTCACTCTTTTCTGTATTCACTAAAAAGCAAAGTTTATTCAAAATGAAGTCTCAGTGACCTATTTGTGTATAGGTGTCCATTTCAGAGAGGCCCTCTCTAAAATCATCACAAACAAATATTATTCTACTATTGAGTGGTCATTCTCCCATCTGTCTATTGAACTTAGAATTTAATCTATCTGATAGTGCTTATTGTTTTGACCTACTCAACCTTGAACTGGACATATTAGAAGAAATCTACAAGGAAATCCAACTTAACTCTGGCCTTTGAATGATTCACAGTCTGCATTTGCTGGTTCCTTCAACCCAATGACCAATGCCCTCCACTTAGTGGAAAATTTTCCCAGGGGTGTCCTGGTGGCAAGGTCTTGGTTTTCCTCACCTTTATCCTGAGTAATTTTTATTACAGTCACGATTAACTATTGAAAAACAAGGGATGAGTGATTAGTCGCTTTAAGTTCTTATAGGTAGAGCAGCCACATAATTTATTTCAGAAACCAGAATGCCTTGAGAGTGAAAGCAGACAATATTAAAAATGTTGAAATACTAGTGATAAGCCAGGATTATCCTAGGCAACCTAGGACATATGTGGACCTGACTTGTAGGCGGTGTATTTTTGGGTCACCTGGCTAGGTATGTTTGACAATCTAATACTATACTTTTAGCTACTGTGTGGATGTTATCCAATATAAAATAAGTGGGTTAGAGTAAATTAAATGATAAATATCCAAATTAGAAAAGCCCAAACTTGCCAAGCGGGCAAGTATAAGACAAATTTCCTTTAAATATGCAATAGTTTGATAACTGGTTAATTCACCTACTCAAATGTCCCCATTTGTTTAGATGTTATGTCAACCATGTATAAACGTACACATAGCAGGAAGAACTCTATCTTGCAATTTTAGTAACTATAGTCTTTATCCAAATACCTGGAAAACATTTGCTGTAGAGAGAAACACCCTGAAGCAGACACTGACTTTCTCACTTGTGGTTATATTAATCATGGCCTATCAAAAGCAAGAACAGTGACCACTATTAGATATTTTGGTAAACTATGGTTTATGCTCTGGAGATTACTCACATAATACCCATCTCCTTCTGCCTGAATGGGCTCTGATTCTGCCATAACCACTCCAGGGTAGGCCTCCTAACTCCTATCAATAAATTTTAGTTATCTTCAGCCAAAGTGATGTCATGGCCCTGCTTTCTCATGCAGAGCTGATGTTTATTTTCCAAGGTTTGACTTCCCTTGATGAGCAGAATTTTCTCCCTGAATAATGTGAGGCCCACCAGAAGTCTATAGTCAAATGCTGGATATTTGGTCAGGCACTCAAATTTTTACCTTTGCAGATCATATAATGCCAAGAAAAGTTTAATTAAAAGTAAGGTTTTTTTTTTTTTCCCCCATAACCTTAATCTGAAATCATAAAAGAAAAGGAAATTGAGTTCTAATAAATCTACATTATTTGAAAAGTTACTCTAAATATTTTTAAAAACCATGAGACTTTAGGAAAATGTATTAACCAAAATGTTTAATTTGAAACATTTAATTTGAAAAGGCTACAGAATTAAATTTTACTAACTAGGAATTCAATAATTAAAAATCCAGGCATTAGGTTCAAATCAGGTTATTTTTCATGAATTTAAGGAGGCAGATTTGGATGATACAGTTTTTGATAAGTGTGCCTATTACTACTCTTAAGAACACCTAGAAGGGTAATAATTCAACTTTTATCAATATATTTAAATTTCATCCTGGGCATACTATCAGGGTCTTTCGAAGTCATACCTTTGGGGTTTCTATTTTAAGAGTTTCTATTTTCTTGGGGGGATTGATATCACATGACTTGATAGCACAAGGCTCTCCTGATGAGTAAAGAGAAAATTCACATTTTTAATGGAAGAAAACTCACTTCATCTTGCCATTTCCCTAAAGGTCCACTGGGGTCATTTATAAATATAAGATGTGTTATGAAAACTGAATGATCTACTTTTCCCATATATTATACACTTAAGTTCCTTTTAGGGAGATACAGGTGACCTGGAGAGGGACTGAGGTGGAGCACAAAGATGGTGCCCACTAGCCCCCCTGGTCTCTGGAGAAGACTGAAGTTGGCCCCTAGATTTGTGTTAAATTAGGAGCCTGACCCTCATGCTGCAGCTTTTAAGACAGGCAAGCACGCTTCATTTCTGGGTAAGATTGGGGATGGGAATTTTAGCCTGCTGCCTCGGATCTAACCCCTGCGGTAATAGCCAACTGAGTTCTTTAAGAATGATTTCTTTGTGTGCTATAATCCTGTGACACATACTCTTGGACATTTTGAGCTAAGTGTTTTGGGGGTCTATAACTTAGATGGAAATTTTCTAAGGTGCTGAGTCCAAATCCTTCACTCCTCAAGGAGAAGTTGGAAGTTGGGAGTTCCTTACAACTGAATGTTGTCATGAGAGTGGAGTTTAGGGTAAGATGTGTCTCTGCCTCTTCTATCAGTTTTGATACCTTTTTTTTTTTTTTTCCTTCACTGGACATGTAGGAGTTACTCAACTAGTTTCTGAATTCCTTTCAGAAGGTGTTATTCCATATGTAGCTGTAAATTCAGTGTATCCATGACAGAAGGTGAGTTCAGGAGCCTCCTTCATTGCCATCTTGGACTGGAAACTGCCAAGTTATTCTAATGAAGATCATAACAATGAAGAAATGGGAGGATTGTGGAGTCACCTGGTAGGATGATACAATGGTGAAATGAAAGAATCAGTCATTTGTCAATTTTACTTATATCACTTAAAATACTGTATTTTTCTTCAAAAATTTTAGAAGTGTGGTGCCACCTTCTTTGTAGCATTTTCACTTGCTTAAGTTATTGTTAAACAGAATTAAGAACTGAGAATTTTTAAAAGATTTTTATCTGTAATGGCAATGAATAGAACATCAGAAAAAGACATTTCAAAATTATTAGGAAAATGAGAAAATAAATGCAGAGTCAGACAACACCACTGAGTATTTTAATGATGATGAAGTTGAAATAGAAATCTTAGATAATGTCTTTGGATGACCATAAATTACAGGGTTTTTCTTAAGAATTACTGAGCAATATTGAATAAGTGAACCATCATGTCTAAGGGCAAAAAAGGAAATATGAGGTTCTCGTGCAGCACTTCATTTAACAGAAGGCGTTTCATCATGCATGTTTTATGATGAAGCGTGAAACATGCTTTTTTCTTTAAAAAAACATGTGAAAGCATTTTCTATTTTTTTATGTTTGTTTACCAAAATGATGTTAATATATTACATAAGGGGACAAAAGCTGAAGGCTTGTATGCATACAGAGATTATCAAAAGGATACTGATCAAATTGAAGTGGAAAATAATTCATTGGCTTCCTTAATTGGCATTCATAAGTCTAAAAATAAAATGTTTTACAATGATGGTGCATAGATAATGGGAATTTTCTTTTTTAAAAAAAATTATAGTAGTAAAAATATTCCAAAGCATTATGTTTTGGTGCTATAAGTGCAGAAGAAGAACAAGAGTAATGACAATCCAGAACCCATTAGAGATGGATTTGAAGTCTGGAATCACTATTTACAAGATGAGTACGTTTCAGATCTATGCATAAGAGTTGCTAAGCAATTAAATGCAGTCATCAAAGGACGTTGTCCATTTAGGGTACATGTTTTCAAAAAAAATATGAAATTAAAATTAGAGTGTTTTAAAATTGTATTAAAATTTATAATAAAGCTGTTTTCATTGTATGTTTATTATGTCACCTATAACAATTTTACAAAATGACCTAAATGTATTTATTTAAAACAATAACAACACCAAAAAAATGGCTACTTGGACCCAGATGATAAAGTTTTACGGCATACTGGATTTAATGTGTTTTAACCAAGTCCATAATGCTTGACTGAGCATATATGATTTTGATGAAAATAAATCTCTGTAATTTTTAATCTCTTGCCTTCTTTCTCCTCTACACGATAATGTTAAATGGAAAAACATGATTATCATATTAAGAGACCATGGATTATGTGACCTAGTACATTTTGGGAACTTAGATTATTGAACAGGTGTTCACATTACAGAATTCCTGGCTTGAAGCACATGAGTAGTTTCTTTTGAATTAATCGATTAATTATTGAATGTTTAAATTATCAAGTGTTATTTTAGTATGTCAGTAAATAGTCCTGAAATGTGTGGTATTAATATATGTATGTATACTAAGACTAGAGATTGGTGTACCTAGCGTTATTTGCATTGTCTCCCATGCGAACTAAAGCATAATTTACATTACACATTATAGCACTCACTCCTATTACGCTTACAAGAATATCTTCTGAAAGAAGCTGTTTGGATAAGGGGTCATTAAAATATTTGGGCAGAATTTGCTATAAACACAACATAAGAAACTGCATTTTTATTTTTCATACTATTATAAAGAACCATGTGAACAAATCAACCTCTCTGAGCTGCATATTTCTTGTTATCTGTAAAAGGGAGGAGGCTAATATTATCTCTAAATTCCATTCCACCCCAGAAAATCTGGATATCAGTATCTTAGACGGTCCTCCAACCACCAAGGGACTCAATTTGGACCCATAGTCTCTCTTCTAACTTATCTCTGATCTAAAAGATACTTTGTAGTTACAGAAGTTGCTGGAGTCTATTGGTTTACAACTTGAGCAGTTTCCTCTCTCATTCTTGCTCTATTTTAATCCCTTTCATCTCTCTTTATATGAAATGACAGATTAATGTATTTTCTCTTAGACTGTGTAATATGAAATTAGAGCCAAATCAGGATGATTTACTATTATAACTCTGGTGACTAGAATTTTTTTCAGCATACAATAATAGCATAATAAATGTTGAGCAAATGAGTATGTGAATTAATTAGCAAACATAATAACAGAATGTTAACACTTTATCTTATTATCTTCTGCCAATAGAAGGGGGAAAAAGTTCCAGAAATTTAGGTATCATAGTAAAATATCAATTTCTGGGGACGTATGACAACTTATAAATATTATTCCTTTTCCCCTGCAAACTAAATCTATTTCTCATGCTTGCTTGCTTGCTTTCATACCCACACACAAACAATCGGATTTTCTTGATTTCTGACTCCAATAGAATCAGGTCAGCAGTGAGGATAGAAGCAATAAATCTCTTTATCTCTGTTGACTTTTATGGAACTGACATCTCTTAAAATATTTTTCTTGACTTTGGTGCTTTTTTACTGACTGATTAGGCAGTAGGGCATGGCAGTCAATTGAATCTCCCCAAATCTAATATTAAAAACGGAAAAGGAAAGACCTGAGGGGCAACAGAATAAGTGAAGAGGACTAAAGAAGGTCCAGTAATTCCTTTCCCCCAAAACAGAAATTGCATTTAAGTGTTAGCCTTTCTGTCTACCCAAGTTACAGTCTTTGTGGCTCTGACATTCTGTTTTCTATCATCGAGACAGCATTCTGCTGTTTTATGTTCATCATAGACTCACCTCCTGAAAATTGATTGATGATAAATGTATTACAAAGTAAAATTACGTATCTAATGCCAAGTAGAAAGAAAAACATCTCTCCCTCGTGATGGAAGAGACAGGCTATCTAAGATAATGGAATGTGCAAAGCAAAAACACAACCTCCAGGAAATTTTACTTGTGTTAAGGGAAAAGTTTTTGATTTGGGCATATCGGCATTTGCAGGAATGAGTGATGAATAAAATCTGGAATGTTAAATTCAGAAGAGCATCACAAGTACTTTCTCTTTCAACTTCTAGCAGGTATGGGTACGGATGACACCAAGGGCAGCGACTGAATAGTCTCCAGATGCTTGGAGACATAATTAAATTTTAAAAAGCTGCACAGTGATTTTTGCTAAAGCATCGTGTCACTTAGGCAACTCTTTGTAAGTAATTTCCAAAATAGCTTTATTTAAATCCCCTGGACAGTGTGAGAAGCAAAACCAAGAACAAATAAACAAACAACAATGAAAACTCCTCTATGCTCCTCCCATAAGGAAATAAACTTCTTCCCTATTTTAGGAGATAGTTAATATTTGTACAATGACATAAATACTGCATGGTATAAGGAATATGACAACATCATCTTGGAGGCTGATATCTAAGAGCTTTTTATTTCTTTATCCTTTTCAAATAGTTCTTTACTCTGCAGCTCATAGAGAGGGCTTATGTTGGAGGCTGTCACGGGACTTAATAGCTTCTTGTTTATTTGCCCTACAAGGCCCAAGAAGCCTTGGAAAATAGCCATTTAATTTCATTCTCTGTGTTTTTTACCCTAACAGCTTTCCAAAACATCCAGTAGGTAACATGAAGAGAGGTGATCAAGAAACATGGTCGTGGGATGAAAAAAAATCAGTCTTTTATATTTTTGGTTTTCATTATATAAAGGTTTTCAATACTGCAAAATTTTCTCAGATTCAAATTCAACCTGAAGAACTAGAAAAGTTAGTCTTTTAAAAGATTCCACATAAACACAGTCAAAACAAAATATAATTACAAGTCCCTACATTTATCAGTCTTTGGCAGTTTTTTGACAGGCAGTCATAGGAATGGGTTTAACTGAGAATATTTCTCCTTCTCCTCTAAGTTTTTTTTTTTTTTTTTTAGGGCTGCACCCATGGTATATGGAAGTTTCCAGGCTAGGGGTTGAATCAGAGCTGTAGCCATGGACCTACACCACAGCCACAGAAAAGCAGGATCTAAGCCAGGTCTGCAACTTACGCCACAGCTCACAGCAACACTGGATCTGTAACCCACTGAGTGAGGCCAGGGATCGAACACACAATGTCATGGTTCCTAATTAGATTCGTTTCCTCTGCCCCACAATGGGAACTCCTCCTCTGAGATCTTTTGATAGAAAAATATTTAATATTTGATAATTCCAACCCTAAACAAAACTTGGTGATGCAAAGTAGGAATTCCTTCTTTATGTTTGAGCCACTTAACTTTGAACTAGTGTTGGGGTATTGTTCTATCATTAGAATAGAAATAGCTTAAAGAAAATTTTCTTCTAGAAAACTCTAAGGTTCAAGTGGTCCAGCAAGACATATCTAGGTATATGTTTGCCCTACTTACAGCTTAGTGATGCCTTAGGGTGCAGTCTAAGTCATTTTAAACCTTCCAGCATGTACTACAGTCTAACAAGCCTTGGCATAAATTCAAGTCTCTGCACACCACAGCCAAGTTTTTAATCTCATAGACCTTGTTTAATTAGCCAATGGAAGGAGAGATTTGGAATGGAGAACTTTCACTGTATCTTTCTGTTCCCAAAGTCATTAGATTTTTAAAAATTGGAGCACTCAAACAAAAGTTAAGCATAGGACTGTGCTTAAAAAGCTACTCTGGCAATTGCTGCCTTCTTTTTGTCCCATTTCCTTATGTTTCAACTGTGATTAAGAAATGAGATTAGAAAGATGTAATATACAAGATTTTGAACTAGTCAATATTTGGTTTCAGGAATCTAGAATCTGAAACACAGAAATTTATACAATTATTTGAAAATTAAAATTTCCACTGTTTACTCAATCTCTACTTCTCACTTTGTTCTTTCCTTGCAACTGAATATTACTACTCTAATTATTAAATTACTTGCATAGGATAACTTATAATAGGACCATAATAGGTGATATTAAATGTGGGTAAACATCGTACTGTATACTCTATCACCATTAGACATTCATTTACATATATTTTACTTCATAAATTGCAAGCTCATATCACTTTCCAGACTATGAGCTATAATCTTGGGAGAAGAAGTGTGTGGTTTAAATATTATTTTTTTTTGCCTTTTTTTAGGGCTACACCCATGGCATATGGAGGTTCCCACGTTAGGGGTCTAATCAGAGCTACAGCTTCTGTCCTATGCCATAGCCACCACAACACCAGATCCAAGCCATGTCTGTGACCTACACCATAGCTCATGGCAATGCCAGCTCCTTAACCCACTGAGTGAGGCCAGGGATCGAACCCTCAACCTCATGGTTCCTCGTAGGATTTGTTTCCCCTGTGCCATGATGGGAACTCCATAAATATTAAATGTCAGTTTGAGATGGAATGTCAACTTAAGTTACCTGACTTTATTACCCATGTTAATGTTCAGATATTGGTAAGCAGAGTTATATTTGCTTTCAAGGTAGTTTTGAGTATTGGCTGTTATAAATATCACAGCACATTCAAGAAACATTAATCCAATGAGAATACTTTTATAGTTACTTTAACTGCTTTTATTAATACTTATTCTTAGTAGCAATATAATTTGATGAAATTTCATAATGCTGAAGTGATCCTTACCATTTATTGTATCAACCTTACTATCATCAAGGTGAACATGTTTCCTTTTTTGATAGATGAACTGTTATACTAGGTTCTTCCCCTAATATTGCTCATGATTGTTGTTAATTTTAGCCTGGTGGCAATTAAGAATCCTGGTTTTCTCACCATCTGCAGAAGAGTTATTCATTAGGTAGGACACCATAAGGAACAGATAAGTGTCTAAGGATAGATAATTGAAAGTCACTGACTGCAATTCCCTTTAAATACTTTGCCCACCTGTCAAGCTCTTTGGCATAACAAAATCATTTTTCTGTCAATTTTCAGTTTGCCAATAGCTTAGGAGAATCTAAGAGACTATCAGCTTCTTTAATTGTTGAAAAGGAAGTCTCAGAACATCAGAGCTTTCTGTTTCTCAAGGCAAATGATTAGTTTGCTAAATATAAATAAAAATCCAATTTGCCTGACACTTTGGAATATCTTAAAGTAAATATGCAAATTGGAAAATCTCCTTTGCCAGAGTTGAATTATAAATTAGGAGGAGCTTTAAAAAAGAGGGGAAAAAAAGCAGTGAATTTAAAGTCATTTTAATAAAATCTTTTTGCTGCTGGTCCCCATCTATCCCTATCAACCTCCTTCTTTGCTTTCTTTTCTCCCTTTCAACCTTTCTCCCTTTGAAGTTTGCAGCTTTGAAAGGTACTATTATTATCTCTTATTTTTCCTTTCCTGCAGTTTCTTTCTGTTGCCTTTTTGTTAGATATCTAGGGGAAGTAGTGTTTGTGGGTGACCTCTGAGTGGCTTTTGGGTTCAGTTTTCAGTTACTTCTGTTTTTTTAGTCTAGTGATCTGAGAAGTGGGCTTGAAAACCAGTAAGTGAATATTGATCAACTTTGGGTTGGTAGTAATTTTTATCAGAGTCACTTTAGATATATATGTGTGTATTATTATTATACTACAAACTCTTTCAATGATGTTTTTATTCTTCAATATAGAATTAAGTATAAAATCAAAGCCCAGAAAACCCAAGCTTTTATTTTCAAAATACAGCCTAGCATTTTCCTCAAAAATTATACTGTACCCATTCTCTCTTCTACCCTCCCTCACCTTAAAGCCATTGGCTCTTTTACTTGGTCATCTCATGCATGAAGCATGTTCTTTTCTATACATTCACAACAGACGAGGACCCTAAGTGTGGGCAAAGCAGCATTGTGAAGTGATGTCCCCATCAGTCTACACCCTGTTCTTCACCAGTCATTGTTCACATTAACTTTATAGCACAGTATTTCACTATTAACCTTGTGGACAGCTATATTTCCAGATATACCTATTGTGTTAACTTTCACAACCATTTTTACGACTAAATATAAGACTTTGTAATACACCTATTAAAGTTATTCTTGTTTCTTTGGACTGAGCCATTCTGGTTGTAGAGATAATTTTGCATCTAATTCATTTGTCATTTCTTTCAACTGCATGCCATTAAAAATTCGATAAGCATAGTTTCTGTGTCCTACCCTAGTCATTAAAATTTTTATATAAACAAGACCACAGACAGAATCTTGCATCAAACTAGAAGAAAACTGTAGTCAGGTTTACATTAATCAGTATTATCTATGTATTCCTCCACTGATTATAAATTTACTTCTGATCCTCAAGAATATTAAGAAAGTCATGTCAAATATACCAACAAAATTGACCTATATACCATGTGGTACTTTCCAAATCAGTATTACTAGTAACACTGCTAAAATGGAAGTCCATGTTCCTGTAATTCTTTCTTAATAAATCCATTTTGACTTCCAATTATTTTATTTTTAAAATGCCCATAAACTTATTTAATAATTCTTCCCTTTCCCAGCATTTCGTCCAACTATTAGTTTAATCGGTTCTACATTAGAGATGTTTAACGCAGTCTATTAAGGCCTGGTTTTACATGGAAAGAAATATCTAATTTTATAATGAAAATCATCTAGGAAAGGGAATACATATTATAATTAGTTTTGCTGGAATGTGTCTCAAGTGAGGATGAATGAACAAAGTTATTAGAATACAATGAGTATTTATGTGCTAGGATTTTTTTTTAACCCTCACAGAATGATTAAATCAGTCAAATGACTACTATGTATTCAATGCTGTACAGTAGAAAAAGTGAAGTAAAAGTTTGGTTTTTACCAATTCAGTACCCTTAAGGGATGTGAAATTTAGATAATGAGACAGAAATAGCAAATTAGTGATAAGAATGCATATATAAATTAATGTTTTACATTCTTGCTATTCAGTTGGATATAAATGAAAGCTATAGTAGACCAGAGAAAATAACAGAATAGTATAATAATTTAAAAGTCATATCTGTGTACTTTAGCCCATTTGATTAGAATATTTTATGGGGGAGATAAGACATGATTGTGGCATAAGACCTAATATTAAAATTCGTTGATATATGTGGAATTCCTGTTGTGATTCAGTGGTTTAAGAACCTGGCTAATATCCATGAGGATGCAAGTTGCATCCCTGGCCTCCCTCAGTGGGTTAAGGATCAGTTATTGCCATAAGCTGTGGCGTAGGTCGCAGGCGCTACTCAGATCTAGCATTGCCATGGCTTTGGTGTAGGCTGGAAGCTACAGCTCTGATTCAACTCCTGTCCCACGAACTTCCAAATGCTGCAGGTGTGGGCTTTAAAGAAAAGTCTGTGTTATGTGCTACCTTGCCATCTGGAGGTCTTCAAATGGCCTTATTGCCAGTTCTCCTCCCCACGAAGCTTCTGCACAAATATGGTTCTATAGCCAAACAACCATCCTCATTAAAGGGACCAGATAAATTTCTTGCTTATACCTGATTTGAGTAGATTTGAGTTCCTGCCAGCCTGTGGAATTATTCAAACAAGCCATCATATTCTTCCTTTGGTACCTGAGAGCACCTCACTCTCTTGATACTACATAACTCATCTCCCACAACCTCTGGTGGGTCAGTCTTTTCCTAAGTACAACCCCTGTGGGGCTCTGAATGGCATATGGGGTCCTCCTCCTTAGGTCTGTATTTGTAACTAATGCACTGCCCTTGATCTCACTGGTCCAGTATGTGTTCAACCCTTTAACCCTAGAGCAAGAATAATCCCTCATTAATGGGGTGAATAGGAGGTGTTTAAAACACTTAACCAGGTCTTGAAGAATTAGCCTGTGAATAATGAAGGCATTACACAAAAGTGAGAAGGCATTCGGAATTAAAAAAAAAAAAAAAAGAATGGAGGTAGGCATGGCCACGGTGTACCTGTGGCATAAAGTGAAAACTGTTCTGCCTAGAGTAGAAGGTACTTTTGAAGAATAAATATACTTAAAAAGAGGCCATGGGCCATGAAAATTATTCAAAGGAACTAGATACGGTTCCAGTATCCAGTGAAAATTAACACATCTTTCCAAAAGGAAGCATACTGATGAATGCAGTATTTGAAGAATATTAGAAATATAGAAACCAGAAAGTCATGAAATGTCAGGGTTAGTAGAAATTTTAGTCCTGTGTCCCTTTCAAAGCTTGAGTCTCCCCTCTGTCAGACTCCTGCCACATGATCATTCAGTATGAGTTTTAAGTTTAAAATATGTATCCTGCCTACCTTCCATGCCATCTTTGGTTACCTCCAACTTGTAGAAAGTTTTAGCTTAAATTTGATGCTTGTACCTATTGTACTGAGATCCAAAGAAACAAGTTTAATTACCCTTCTATGGGAACATAAAGAAAATCTTTGGTCTGAAACTAGGACCCAAAGAAGCTAACTGGGATTGCCTACCATAATTGGAGCAGTGAGCTGCAAAACAGAATTCAAATTCAGTTTTTCCAATTAGTAATCTTTCCATTATACTACTGTTATCATTGACAAAGACAGAGAAGTAAGGTCATGTGTCTCTGTGTTATTTTACCTTTTGCAACTGACAAACCAATGCCTAATTTTGTGGTGAGAAACTTATATGACTATATGTCTTTTTTACATACATGTACTCAGGTTTTTTTCTTTATCTTTAAATATTACTGAATTTTAACATCTTGGAAGTGTGTAAGAATAATAAAAGTAGTTACTGCTTGTTTTTAAAATGTAATTAGTTAAAGAAAGTTTCCATTGTTTTGTTTTGAAAGAATTAGCATATAAAGTCCTTTGACAAGATGGATATTCCTCCCCAAAGGGAATTTTCTAGTAATCATGACTCTGTAAAACACCTTTGCATTAGTCATATTCCCACATGGAACAAGTGCAGTTTGAATGCTTTCAAATACTTTAGATCCCCAAACTACAAAAACTGATGCTTTATAATTGTTTTGTGATTACATCTAGCATAATTATATAAAAAATGCAGGTTAAAACTCAGGAACTATAGCTTTCTCATGTGAGAAGAGTTGATGGCTCTGCATTTAGAGCTGTATTTTCTGTTAGCGTTATTTTGGTGTTGATAAACGCAGACATTGTCATAAATTGGGTATCCCTGGCATATGAAAAGGCATCTACATTTTTTGTTTTCATTTGAAAGATTGCATTATATGTTGAAGCGAAAAATATATTTTGGTATGTATTCAATGTATTCAAGGGTAATTCATCTGTTTTCTGTCTGTCTAAACTGGAATCATAAAGTTGAATATCACATTAAGGTCTGCATTAGTTATTCAGGTGATATGATTTTTTTTTTTTTACACAGAAATGCCCTGGAGCATTAAATTTTTTTTTTTTGTATTCATCTTAGTAACTAGAAAAAGAACTTTGTAGTGGTTGCTTGAAAATGAAAACTGCTGAGAACTGAGGGAGAGGAGATGTATGCAGTTCTTTGTCCTGAGTCTCAGCTTGTGGGGCACACAATTCTACCAGGAAGAATGAGTTCTATGGGATTTTTATACCTTTATTATAGAAAATAGAAGTTTGAACTTGGGGATATTTTCCCCTTTTTTATGACATTGTAATGTTCTGGACAGATAAATTCCATACTCTAAGGAGCAATCTAAAACCTTTGAAACATAAAGACTGAAAGTAACAATACATTACAAACAAAAGGAGCTTTCTAAACTCTACAATAGGAAGTCACTTCATCACATTAGCTTTCATATTTCTCTTCAAAGCAGGTGAACCTTCCCAGTCTGAGTACATTGTTAATAAAATATAGCACCAATTCCCATGACAATTTATTGAACTACACTCACCTTCTGTTATTACCAAAAGACTTTTTTAAGAAAATTCAAACCCAGGTGCAGCGTGCCCATGGGTTTAGGGGGGTGGGAATTGGAATAAAGCACATATTTGAGAATTAAATAAAAGCTCTGAACAAGGACGTGTCTTATCTCATTCACAAGGTAATATTGCCTACCTGCACAAATTGCATATCTAACAGGGCATATTGGGGTGACTACTCAGCCCAACATATTGTACCATACCTATGATTTTTTTTTTATCTCTAGTGGTATTTAAAGAATTTTTCACTTTTCTGTTTGGAGATAACAAGAATAACTCTGGAGGTATTAGACAAATATTTATTATAGGATTGAGAGTGAGTCCTTTTTTCAGAGATACTCTGGCTCTTCAACTATTGATAACTTTAGGAATGGCTCGAATGCTTCTTTGCTAATACACACACATTCAAACAATGCTTACTGTCATTATGATGAAAATAAGACTTGCTGAAGTGGTTTGATGGCTAGTAGATACCAGTAAGGTGGCTCAATCAGGAAGGGTGAGCCGAGATGACTTCTCCAGGTGATAGGTTCTTGGCCTGGTTTGTTAGGGATAGAAATCACCCTTTTTGGAATTCCCAGATTTAATATAATCTAACTTAAATTTAAAGGAGCACAATAACTTCAGATTATAGGAGGCTAAGAATAGAAGCAGGGAGACAGAACAGGAGGCTACTGCAAAATCGACTCCAATCTGCTTGGAGAGAAGTCAAATGAATAGGTTATGGACAAATTTGGAGATATACTTAGCATGATTGTCTGATGGATCACTGTGTGATGTGAGAGAGAGAGAGGGTGCAAAGATGACTCTAATTTTCTTTCTTTCTTTTTTCAATCTGAGCAATAGGTGAATGGAGGAATCTTATGTGGGATTTCAGACCATCAGAGAAGTAGATTGAGGAGAAAGAAAACAAACATTTGGTTTCAGATATGTCAAGTTCGAGATGCCATTTGGGCACCCTGGACAAGATATGAGTAGTTAGAAATGTGAATATGGTGTCTTGGTGATAGGTAGAGATGAGAAAATGATATTTGAGTTCCATCAGTAGAAAGATACGTAAAGTCATAAGGAGTAGGTATGGATAGTGAGGAGATTCTAGGAGTAAGCCTCCTGGTGTAGAGAAAGTTCGTGGCAAATAATTTACTTGTGAGTCAAATCCCTGCCGTGAAAACTTCTGCCACCACCATGAACACTGATTTTCTACATTTCCCCAACTCCAGGATGATGTCTTATTGCTCCTGTCTCCGGACCATCAAGGATGAGTTTTGTTTTCCTTAACTGAATAAAATTCAGCTTGACATGCAGCCCAAAGCTTCATTTAAAAATCAGCTAGCTTTTGTTCAGATAAAGCCTCATAAGCAGAAGTCAACTCTGCATTGGCTTAAAGACTTGGGAGTCCAGCCATGTGCTTTTTGAGACATAACTAGATTTCACAAATTCACCCACCTTCAGACCTCTAGGCAGTTGATGTCTCTTCTAAACAATGGAATGGGTGGGCATTTCTGCCATGGGACTTCATGAACAATGAACAGCTTGATGGTATTTCCTTGTTCCCTGCTCTACCTGAGAAGGGTGAGGAGAAATAGGGACCTAAGAAACAACATGTCATCCACCACATATTGATGCATACAGAAATAATGCATTTTCTATGAGTGGTATAAGGGATGAAAAGGGGAAGAAAAGCATTGTTCTTTCTACCCTTCCGAGTTCTTGACTGAGACTCCTATAAAAAGAGAGATTAATAAGAGAAATATACAGAAGTTTATTAACACATATACATCATGTATATATGAAAGATAACCCAGGGAAATATGAGTAACTCTTTGAGGTGGTTTAGAATTCAGGACTAAATGCCATCCTAATAGGAAAATACTCTTAAGGTAGAGTCAGTGATTTTAGGAAAGATCAACGGACCTTTAGAAGAGTAGGTATGGTAGTTTTTGACAACTTTTATCTGGGTGTGGTGCAGTCTCCTTTCCCTTTTTTTTGTCTTTTTTTTTTTTTTTCCTTTTCTAGGGCCGCACCCACAGCATATGGAGGTTCCCAGGCTAGGGGTCTAATCGGAGCTGTAGCCACCAGCCTACACCAGAGCCATAGCAAGGCGGGATCCGAGCCACGTCTGCGACCTACACACCACAACTCAAGGCAATGTGGGATCCTTAACCCACTGAACAAGGCCGGAGACAGAACCCACACCTCATGGTTTCTAGTCAGATTTGTTAACCACTGAGCCATGACGGGAACTCCTCCTTTCCCTTGATAAGAGTCAATCTTCCCTAGTTGATGAAGGGAGGGGATTTAAAACAACAGTTGAGTTCCTTTTGTAGGGTATATCTTTCAGCAGATAAAGGGGTGTTTAGAGAAAGACTCTCTTCCTACATTTGTTGTTTATCAGCTACCTATAGCTCAAAAAAATTAATATACCGAAGCAACATATTTTTGCGTAGCATGTTTTGCTACTCTTCAGTAGTTACCAGAGTTACAGTACAGCCTATGAATGGTTTCACCTGTGTGCCCAATATAAAAATATAGAAAGCATTCGGAAAGCATCAAGGTTGGGGCTAACACCTACCTAGTGTGTTGCATTGTAGCTGTTTGGCCTTCAGCATCTATTCTCCCAGAAGAAAGTGTTCTGAGCATCTGACCATAAAACATAAAGATGTTTTGCTTCAAGTCATTTGACATGTTCTATTGCAGAGTATGTTTTGTGGCCCATAATTCTGTTGATCTAAGAACTGGGGTTCCTAGTAAATTTTTCTTATTCTCAATTGCTGGATAGCAAAAATAATATCTGCTGAAAATAATAAACCCTTGTATTTAAATACTGCAAATATGTGGTTAAGGAACATGGAAAGGCTTAGGAGGGTGATTCTTCTGTTTCACGTGGCATCGATAGTTGTCACAAGATTAATCTAGAAAGCCACAGATATCATTTTAAGAGGTTCTGAACAAGGAGCAAGAACTGATTTTAATGGTGAAGATTCTGGGCTTTGAGCCGATACTGTAATGTGAGGAGTCTTCTGGAGGCCTTGAGAAGGGATGTTTTACATTTGAGAAGAATGTAAATCATTGGAGGCCAAAGGATAGACTCTGATAAGGAGTCATTTAATATCACTTTTGGTGATGCCTACTTTTTGCCATTCCTGCACTTTTGTAATCTCCCTTTGAGTATGGGCTGGATCTAATGGTTTATTTCTAAAAGATAGAAAATGCCAAAATTTATGGAATGCCACTTACATGAATAGGTTTTCAAAAACATTGCCTTCTCACCATGCATGTTTTTATGAAGCAAACTGCCTTGCTGGATAAGCCCATATGGCAGAGAACAGAGGGAAACCAATGGCCCATAGTCAGTGAGTAACTTACCCTGTCAGTATCTTCATAACCTTCAGGAATGGAATCCTGCCATTAGTCACTTGATCTTAGAAGCAGTTCTTTACCTGGCTGAGATTTGAAATAAATAAACCCCAGTGAACATCTTGTTTACCCTATGAGAAAGCCTGAATTAGAGATCCATGATAAACTGTGCCAGATTGCTGACCCTCAGCAACTGTGAGATAGCAAATGTGTTTCTGTTCTAAGTTTCCAATACTTCATAATTTATTTTTATCTTTAACAGATAACTAATTCATAAACTGTAATATCTTCTACTTTTGCTTTTTTTTATTGTTCAGTTGATTTGTAGTATGACTTGGCTTCCTACACAAGGTAGAAGCATGGCCTCCAATGACTTTTACTTTTTTTTTGCCATCAGAGAAGACTGACAATCTCTTTCTGACCAATGAGGATAAGCATTTTGGATGTAAACCAATTGTATCATTATCCCTCTTAAATGCCTCACTCTCAAATGGCTTCCTATTACATTTAAAATAAAATACTATATTTCCAATGGGAAGGTACCTTACACAAATAGGGTATTGCTTCTCCTACCCCCTCCTACACTTACTCATTTTTTTTTCTCCCACCTGACCCTACAAACTCTCTCCTAAACATTTTATGCCCATTCTTTTCCATCTATCCTCAAACATGCATGCTTACTTAGACCTCTTCCACCCTACCTGGCCATCTGAACTTCTACAACATAGTCTCCATTGCTTTTCAATTGATCTTTGTTCTCCTGGATCTTTCTATCCTTCTAATTGAAATGTTGCCTCCTTAAAGTGTTTTTTTTTTCATATTTAAGCAAAATTATTACCCAGCTCCAAGACAGCCTGTATACCTTCTCCTGCTTAATTTTCTACAAAACTTTTAATTGCTATCTGAAATCATCTTATTTGTATACATATTTATTATTTTCCTGCAAATAAACTCTCAGTTCCATGAACCTACAAGGGCCTAGTCTTCTGTATTTCACCGCTATAAGTTCAGGATTTCTTAAACGCATAATGAATAAGTGAATGAGTGAGTTAGATGTAAGAATATTGAACTTGGCAATACTATACTTACAACTCAGAGCATGATTTCTTTTGTGCAGAGGATCAGGCTGTTTGAGAAGCCAGTATCAGATTGTCAGTGGCCTGTCATAGAGATAGGTTAAAAGGACTTTGATAGAGAGGAATATTGTTGGAAATACATTAACTGTGGGGCTTTAGGAATTCTTTGTATTGGACACAACTTCTTTTTAAGGAATGCTAAAGAAACACCAACTTGAACATCATTTTGCAGTTCATTTTTGAGGAAGAAGATCATCAGTTCACTTTTGGGTATGTGAGCTTCAAAGGGTCTTGAAGACCTCCTTATGTATGTAGCAAATAACAGTTGGATATTGTGTTTTTCATTCAGAGAAATGTGGTTTGAGATAATGATATATGTCTGTGATTTTGCATAGGGAATGAAACTTAAGCTGTGGAATGAGTGAGATGTCCTAAGGAGAGACTGCTGGGAATGCAAAAGTATATTAGGGGCCAAACTTTGATGAACTCTATTATTTAAAGTTCTGGAGGTGTGAACAAAGGAGACTAAAGACAGCCCACACACATTAGAGGACAATCATAAGTAGAAGCTAGGGGAAGTAATATTTCAAGTAGCAAGAAGCAGCAACATATATCCAAAGTTGGGATGTTAGATAAGGTGACAAGAAATTGGTCATTCACTTTAAAGTCATAAAGGTCATTGTTACCTAATGAAGGAAATTTCTGTGAAGTGGGGCCTAAAGACAGACTGAAGTGAACTGAAGAGAAAATGGAAAAGGTAAGACTAAATTTTATATGTGAAGAAAAATTGAGCAGAGCTGAGGTCATTGTGTTGGTGGTGACAATGTTACTGGCATGATTCTTATGAACCTTCTACATCCCTCCTTCAGGAGAAAGTCTGGCCATTTAATTTAATGTCAATATGGTAGAAGCAAATTTGGCATTGAGTATATATTTTCATCTGAATTCTTTTCTTTGGTCAAATTTATTGATCTTTGTTTCCCAACATCTGTTTCCTTTTCTTTATTCTTTAAAGTAGACCAAGAGCAATAGACATCATCCAGGGAATGACACTGAAATGGAGTAAACCTGGAAGTGAGACTCTAAATTCAGTTCAAATATGATCTAAGTATGTCCCTTTGAAGAAGTTACTTACCTGTAAAATAAAGAGATTTTACAGACTCTTTTAACATCCTTCGTTTTCCCAATTCCATGGAATATTTGAAGACCACATTTTAGTTATGGCCACTGTCAGTAATTTGCATTTTTAGCTGTGAAATATGGGCATATATAAACAATTATCCAACTTTCCAGGGAGCTCTTTAATTTAATTATTAAAAATCTACTCACTTATTATTTGTCTTCAACAGAAAAATAATTAACAGATGTTATATTTTCCAGATAGATTTTAATTTTCTGCAAAAAAGTTGGCATTGGAATTCCCATCGTGGCTCAGTGGTTAATGAATCCGACTAGGAACCATGAGTTTGTGAGTTCAATCCCTGGCCTTGCTCAGTGGGTTAAGGATCTGGCGTTGCCATGAGCTGTGGTGTAGGTCGCAGATGTGGCTCGGATCCCACGTTGCTGTGGCTCTGGCGTAGGCCAGTGGCTACAGCTCCGATTTGACCCCTAGCCTGGGAACCTCCATATGCCATGGGAATGGCCCAAGAAATGGCAAAAAAAAAAAGTTGGCATTTCCAGGTAAGCATCACAGGCATATCAAAATGCATTAATTCAAATAAAAGCAGATGAGAACATATTCTCTTTTTAAATAAATAATATATACAGTTAATATTTTATTTTGTTGTATTTAAGCCTCTTACTTTCACATCCAGAATACTATAAAAACTGCTATTTTAGTTTCCACATAAAAGTTTAACCTGCAAAGTTAACCATATGTTCAATTAAGGAATTTATCCCTAATTATGAGTTTTATAACAAAAATGATTTTCTCCTGTGAGGAACAGGACAAAGACTTTTCTGAAATTACAGTTCAATTTTTTTTTTTTTGCAAACTGCAATTTATATTTTCCATCAGCATTTCAAAAGTAAGTTTGTCAGTATGAGAAAAGGAAGACAATGAAGCCGCCTACTTTTCCTGATGCCTGCTGTGCTCTCCAAATGATGATTTTGGCATTTGTGCTTTGCTTTAGGAAAGAAAAGAAATTAAACTGAAGTTCAGATAAGGTCCAATTCTATAATATTATCTGTAACTTCTAAATGACAAACATAAGGCTGGAACATGTATACATTAATATTTAGCTACCTATATCATAGATTCTCCCCTAGACTTGATGATGACTTGTAGATGATGCATTTTGGAATCAATTATTTTTGTTACACTTATGAAGACAAATAGAAATTTGCTCCTATGAATTATGCAGGAAATGTTTAGGTGCATTAAAAGACAAAAATCAAGAAATCTTGCTTTCAGAGTTAACTTAGAGATGATGCTATCTCTATGGCAACTTAAAAAAAATCACTTTTTACATAATAGTGTCACAGCAGGATTATTATAATTCAATAATTTATTATGATAAAGGTAACATATACCTTTAAAAATGTACAATTTAAAATGTGAATATCTAGTTAAGCCACCTAACTTTATCAATATAGAGGTAAAATCTTACATACTTTTAATAATTTTCTTGGGACCACACAGTTATCTCGGAGCATGGTCAGGATTAGTACCAAATCTAACCTTCACTTGGCCATAGTGCATATTACATATCAAGATCAGTTGCCCATCAGACACTCATGTTATTTTTCAAAATACAAATGTCAGACTGCCAGTAGCCTGCATTATATTTCAGTAGGTCTGGGGAGTGACAAAGTCATTTCTGATGGTGATGTACAGATAGCTGGGGGAATGACGTTCAATACTCAAAATTTGCCTTATCTGGTCACTATAGGTCACAGAATGTTTTGTTTTTTTATAAATATTATTGGAGTATAGTTGACTTACAAAGTTGTATTAGTTTCAGGTGTACAGCAAAATCAATATGATATACAAATACTTATCTTTATATACATATAAAGATACCTCGGTACTTTTCCTTTTCAGATTCTTTTCCCATATAGGTTATTAACACAGTATCGAGTAGACTTCCCTGTGCTCTATGTAGCAGAATGTTAATTTTACTTGATGGAATAGATACTTGTTTAGAAGAGTTGTAGCCAGAGTGGAGTAGGTGGTATCCTTAAGATGTGTTATAAATGGCATGGGATTCTCTTATCAACACTTGGGAATCAATACTTTTCTATTTCTACAGCTTTTACTCAGAGCACATTTTGCTGGTATCAAGTCAAAACCTCAGTAGGAAATCTTAGTGTGTCATAAGATAATTTCATATATCATAGAGCCATAAAAGAAAAGATATGTTTTGCATGTGTGTGTGTGTGAGTGAGAGAGAGTGCATTTTTTTCCTGAATACTAGTGTTTCTACTAAGAAAAGCATTTGACATGTCTGGCTCATCTTTTCCTATCAGCCAAAAGCTGCATATTGTCGAACATCTCTTCATACAGACTAAAAGATATAAATTTCCTTTTTACATTGTCTTTTTTTTTTCTCTATATTACTAAAGTCTCAATAGTAGTTCTTGTCCAACATTTGATATTCTCCCAGATTCTGGGTAGAAAAATATTGGGCATAAACATATAACATTGGTTCTATAGAAATGCTCATTTAAAAAAAAAACTAACAGTAATCTTTCCCCCTCTTTTCTCTCTGTACAGTAGTGTTTTTATTTAGGAACACAAGGTTAAATTCAAAGAACTATAGGCTTGGGTCCTGTGTCTGCTGGTTTCAAGTTTGATACTTTATTGGAGTTACTTTGATTCTCTAAAATCTTCATTTCCTAATTTTAAAATTAAAATATTTACTTAAATCATTATTGCAAGCATTAAATATGATAAAGTATGTGAAACCATTAACATTTTTCCCAAGACATACAAGTCTGGTTATAACCATTATTAATCAGTAAGATTTCATTATTCATAAGTCAGTAAGATAACTGACAAAAATGAATATTGAGGGGGACTGAATATCTTTGTCCCCCTGAATTCATATGTTGTAAACCTTAATCCCCAATATGATTGTATTTGAAGGTGAAGATTTTAGGAGGTAAATCGGTCATGATTGCAGAGATTTCATGAATGGAATTTGTGCTCTTATTAGAAGAGACACAAAGAGGTGATTTCTCTGCCATCCAAGCACACCAAGAACTGTGAGACATAAATGTATTCAGTTTAAGCCACTCAGTCTATGGAATTCACTTACAGCAACACAGACTAGGGGTAATGTTGGAATAATATTGGTATTCTCACAGAAATAATGAAAAAGCTGTAGAAACAAGCATAGATTTCATGAGATCCATGACACTTTCTGATATTTTTTAGGAGTTTTTAAACAGCCTTTTTTGAGTGTTTCATCTGTTTTTTGTTCATATGTCATTCTGCTCAAGATTTAAATTTCTGAAAGGAACAGTGTGAGTGGTCCACCTGGATCATGTATACCCAAGGGATAAGGCGAGGAGCATGCATAGCATAAATCTTAGATAGAAATTTCCATGAAGAACACAGGGAATGGGAGAATTGTTCCACAAAGGAAGAGAGGGATATTGATTTTTTAAAAAAAGAGTTGGGAGAGAATGGTTGTAAAATATCTTCTATATGCATCTCTGTGTGTTTAAAATATAAAGAGACATTGACACACAAAAATGCTTTTTTCTATAGGTACAATTTTAAATGCCCCCCCACATACAAACACACACACACACATGCACATTTTATATATTTATATAGGATGATACCTTAAATAACAATGACAATCCTTGGCCCTGAGTGATGCCCCTATCTCTTGTAAAATGGTTATAATATGATGTGACAGTCTAAAACTATGAACATAAGGATAAGTTTTTCTACTTGTAATCACTTTATATACATTAGTAGGATAAAAATTAGTGGAAAAGTAAGATGGGCAAGATATGTGATAAATATGTATTTGAAATGTGAAGAGTTTGATTCTTTTCTGATATGCAATTAAAACCCAAGCTTCAGTTGATTATATTCATATGGTGTGGATCATGTATCAACACACCAATTAAAAAATCCATTAAACTACTCAGCATATCTATTAAACCACCTTTGTCTAAACTCCAGAGGCTGGACAAAGCAAGGAACCAAGCAACTAATCAACAAACCAACAGACTTTATTTCCCAGGTAGCTTTGTGACTAGATGTGACTTAATTTTTTCCAGTCTCTGCATTCGTGTGAATTGTCAAACTTGTGTAAAGTTTGTAGAGTTAGCTGAGGTAGAGAATGTCTTTCTCCTGCCTATCCTGTATGTGGAGCCTACCCCAGTCATGAAGATGCTGTATTTTTAGGTGTAATGACCAACTCTTAGATTCCAAATTAGTGGAACTATTGTTGGGTTCCCTAGTAGGAAGTATTCATCCTGGGGAATAAAACTTAAAGTTCATGAAAGCTGATCACTTGGTGAAAAAAAATTAAAATATTATGAAAGTGGATATTTGTGTATAAACATTGTCACTAACAACTGCAACCACTGGTTCTGGAATCCATGTGTTTTATCTATAGGAGAAATAGCAATGTCAACTGGCATCTGATTCCAATTATATTCTACAAGTTAGTATATCATTTCATCATTCAGGAAAACTCTTTCTGGATTATAAAATAGATAGTACTAGACAACCCCAAGGCATCAGCTTGTTCCCCTACTTTTACTATTAAATATGCTCAATGAGTGAGCGAGGACTATGTAAGACAGTGTATGATAGTTTACGATATATGAGGTAAATCTATCCGTAAACGTGCTGGCAGTTATTTGAAGGAATGGGAGGCACATCCATCTCCACAATAAAGTCTATTTTAGGGAATCAAAACTAACTTTAACTTTTAATATAAAAGGGGCTCAATATAATAACTTGCTTCCAAGTTGCTTTCTTGAAGACGTTATGTCATATGGGGACCGTAAGTTTTTTATTTGTTGTTTTTTGTTTAATTTCCTTGCTGGAAACAAACAGTCTAGATCAGAGTAGTCAAGTCAGCCCTAGTGAGGAGAAATCCAGTGACAGTCTCTATCTCTGCCATCCTGGGCATTTTCAAGGGTCCGTAAAATGTCCGAAGATCATCCATGCAGTGGGCCGGATGGCAAGGTTAGTGCCTTTTCAGCCACAGAGTAGATCATTATATCTACTGGATTGCCAAGAGCCTCTAATATAGAGGGAGTTTTCTGATGGTCTTTAACAAGGAACATGAACATCCTTATTATTGTTTTTATGCTAAAGGAATCCATTTCTTGTCCACCACTTCCTTGGGTAGCCAAAATGAGGTCCGGTGTCTAAATTATTTATACTTTGTTTTTGCTTATCTGATTATTCCAGATAAATCAAATGCCTTGGTTTATACTTACTTTTAGGTATATAATTTCTAGTAGGTTTAATTATTTTTATCATCTCAAAATGGTAAAATATAAATTTTAATTCTTTCAGCTTATGCTTTTTTTGTCTTATAATTTCTCTTTTATTTTCTATTGTGTTCATTTTTTAAAAAAATCTTTAGTATACAGTTCTGGGCCTTGATGTTTTAAACTCAAATCCATATCTAAGATGTTTAGGAGACTGAGTATCTATAATTGGTGGTTAAGTTGGTTCTCTCAGATTAGAAATCAGGCCACATATGTTTTTGAAGTTCTTTCTGACCTGAAGCCTAAGCATGTAGGAATCATTAACTGAACAATCTAATTCAGTGAGTGAAAGTGAGACTTCAGCATAATCTCATCTGTTTATGCCTCATTCATTTCCATGGAGATAGGTTTCCTGATAACTTCCTTTATGTTAATTCATAGTTGTACTAGCTTTTTAATGAGAGATTTTCTTTGCAAGCCAGACAGTAATGTTAGGGAGGAAAAAAAAAAAAAAAGATAAGCTTATCTAGTGAAATTTTTCTGTAGATATAAAAAAAGTTTACACACACACAAATAACTCAAAAAACAAAACACAAATGGCTACTCACTGTGATAATATGGTTAAAAAGTTAACACAGTACCAAAAAAACTATTTCAAGGTTTTATAGAAATTATTTGTAACACATAAAATATCAATAAAATTGATATGATTTTGAATAGATTTCTATTTCATTTGAAAAATGTAAAGAACAAATATGTAGCATTAAGTATTTATGAACTTAATAATACCTCTCCACTTGAACTTAGTCCATGTTCTTGGTTCATACTAATTGCCAGTTTTATATGGGATATTTTTATATGTTATTTATTAAATTATAGCTGAATTACAATATTATGTTAGTTTCAGGTTACAGCTTTAGATTCCTTTCCATTGTAGATTATTACAAGACATCGAATACAGTTCCCTGTGCTATATAATTTTTGTTTATCTATTTTATATTTTATAGTGTGTATCTGTTAATTCCACACTCCTAATTTATCCCTCCCCCTTGCCTTTTCCCTTTGGTGGCCATAATTTTGTTATCTATGTCTATGAGTCTGTTTTTGTTTTGTATATAAGTAGATTTGCATTATTTGTTTAGATTCCACGTATAAGTGATACCATATAATGGTTGTCTTTCTCTAATTGATTTAGTATGATAATCTCTAGGTCCATCAATGTTGTTGCAAAAGGCAGTATTTCATTATTTTTTGTGGCTAATAGTCCGTTGTGTATGTATTCCACGTTTTCTTTATCCATTCATCTTTTGATGGGCATTTAGGTTGCTTCCATGTCTTGGCTATTGTGAATAGTGCTGCTATGAAGATCAGTGTGCATGTAACTTTTTGAATTAGAGTTTTGGTCTTTTCTGGATACATGCCCAATTTGATATGGATTTTTAAATGGAGCCTAAAGAGTTTTCATTTGTCCTTAAAAATAATAGTCTATCGCCTATGGAGGACAACCTTTCTTACCACCTAAACTGTGAAAGAATCAATGTGTGTCTTATGTCTCTTTAGGGAAGCATTTTTTTTAAGGCTTCATAAGAACTTTAGAGGAAGAGGATCCTATAAATCTTATATAAATGTTTGCAGTTGAGGGTTGTGTAACTTGAAGCATAACAAATCTCTTGAGGTCTTTGAATCCCAACACCATGACTGTTTTGTCCAGCCATTTGCAGTGCATTTTTCAGTGGTCCAATGTGCTCTTGATGGACAAAAAAATAGTGCTTTATATCACCCCAGTCAGGTCTTCTAGTGTTAACAAGGGTGGAGGAAACCTAAAGATGAACACTAACCTGTCCAAACTTTGATCCTTTTGATTTACTTTTCTCATTCTATGCAACAATACAAATTTACCTATTGTCTTACTTAATGGATAGTTAGATAATTTCTAGTTAATAAGGCAGTACTTTTCACCATATATTAAATGGTTAGAATGAGAGATTAAATATATCAAATAATATTTGCAGTTACAAATATATCTTCTTAATGGGCTAAAGACTGAGGTTTACCACAGAGAAAACATTGGAAACTCTTCATCTTCCAATCGAGAGGACTTCTTTTAGGGGACTAAGTAAATTCTGGACACACTCCTACCTCTTTCATGCTTCATACCTTAATCTTCAAACACATAGCAATGAAATACATTATTGTCACTGAAAAGACTTCACTGAAAAGCAAGGAGAAAAGAAAGAGAAAACTTCAGGTGTTGAAAGGGACTTCCTAGCTGTGGCAGTAGAGTAGTAGTGGAAGTTCTATTACTCACTGAGGTACAGGGCCACTAGAAACCTGAGTGCCTGGGGTGTTAACATCCTTGAGGGATTCAAAATTGGAGTTTCAAGCCCTGGTATGGAAGAGCTATATCTGGTCTAACTTGATCAATCCAGTAACTTGGAAAGCAATGCATACTCACTGAAACTTCCAACTTCTGGTTAAATTGTACCTATGACAAAAATTGGACCCTAGCTGTGGTGATTTGAGAAAGGGATTCCTAATTTCACAATACCTGTGCAGCTGGGTTAAGATTCTTTTGATCAGATGGAAAGGTTTTAGTACTCATCCATGTGGAAGGAGTTTTTAGTGTTTTTTTAAAGCTTTATTTCTGTTTTTATTGTTTTCTTTGTTTTAAGCCAAAAGGGTAAACAACATGAAGGGACTGTCTAGGAAAGTGTACTACTCAGGATACGATGAAAACAGTGAACCACACTAAGTAGAGTAAGATCTCCACCTGCTCAGAAATTGTCTTCTCAGAGGAGATTTCCCTGGCTGCTCTGTACAACAAGGAAGTGCCACCTTATTCTCTACCTCTTAACATGTGCTATTTTTTTGGTTGTAATTTATCTCTGCCTCACAAATTCTACATTTGTTTATTTGTTGTCTCTCATCCCTCATTAAAATGCAAGCTTCCTACATCAGTGTTAATGCTGGTTTTATACATTGCTATGTATTCAGAACCCAGAAACTGTGCCTGGCACCCAGTATACGCTCGATAAATATTTGTTGACATTATTGAATGAGTTTTAGCGTAATGAAAGTCTAAGCAAAGTCAGAGCATAATCAAAATGCCTATGAAAAATATTGCCCACCAATATAAACATGAATTTTATAGTTTCATTCAAAGAATAAGATAATGCTGAAAACTTGTAGCTCTAGTAGCTCTATTTTTCTGCATGTAATCTGCTGTGTATTTGGTTACCAGAAAGCGGCAAGATGGAGAGAATGGACATCAAAAGGAATTGGAAAGTTACATAAATTAGATCTAAAATGAAATTGGCTTTTTATTGGCCATTTTAAAGTATTAGTTACCACGTATGAGTTCCCAGATCACATTGAAAGCTGAGAATAGTCCAAAGAAGCAGTCAAAAGAAGTCCTTCCTTTTGCTAAGGAAAAAAGTGATCCAGGTGTTAATATCCAGAATCACTTCACAACTTGCTAAAGGCAGAGTATGCCTATCTGTTGGTAATACCCAGTTTTGAAGTAAGCTCTCATCTGTTGATGGAATCAGGTTAATTCATCAATCACATATCTGAGTAGAGGTCTACTAACTTCATTTCAGAAATTCAATTAAGAGTATGTGAAATAGCTCAAGACAGTAGAATACAGCAGGAAATTTTCAAAATTTAAACAACCAAGTTCTTCTCCTGTTAGAATGTTATAATCTATAGCAATAATCAAGAACATTAGTAGAAATAATATGGCATTAAGCATATCAAAATAACAAGAAGAACAAAATTTAAATGACTTAATTATCCTTGTGGTCCATGTCCACATCACACCTGACTCTAAAGGACACAGTGATTGATCAGGATGCCAAAATATCTTTCACTTTCATAGGTCTGCCACTGTATTGCTCTGGTCTGATCTAAACTATACCCGTTAAGAATATGTCATCATCTTGTCTGAAGACATTTTATTAATATTTGCTCTTTTCTGTGAATGTATTGCTCAGTTTGGATTTGAAAAATAATGCAGTTAATCATTATATACATCGTTTTTTTTAGGCTTGCTGAAGATAAGATTCTGTTAGGATCCAGGGTTTTAAAGCTATTTTCTATTTTTTTCACTATAAAATTAATTTAAATCACAGTTTCATAGTATTTGAGTTAATATTTATATTATACCTATATTAACTATTTACCCAAAAAATTTATTATACTGACTTTCAACCCCATATTTCTTTATTTTGTTTAATTTTGAGATAAATTCGATATAATTGTCCTAATGGTAATTTCTGTGGCTATGTTTGTGTCTAGCAATTCTCTTCCTCCTCCTTCTTTATCACTTCAAAGAATTTTTATTATTAAAATGTGTTCCCTACTTTTTTTTGTTTTTGGTTTTGTTAGCCATTCTTTTACACAACATTTATTTGGAATATCTACATTTTATTTTGCTCAAATTAAAGAGCATAATCAATTTATCCTTAATAATCTTCATACAAAATGTTATAGAAGCCTGAAACATGGCCAGGGGTGGGAGGGAGTGAACATGTTACCTTTCAGAAATTTGTTTTCCATGAATTCTGAACTTAAGAGTTTCACACCCTTTAAAAGTGAGTTTCAGAGTATGATCCAAGGTTAACAGCACCAGAATCATCCAGTGAACTTGTTGACAATGTCATATCTAGCGTCTCATTGTTGGCCTACTGATTTGGAGTCTCTGGAGATGAAGCCTACTCTGATTTTAATTCACACTGTATTTTGAGAACTTATGAGTCCAGGAGCTCTAGAATCTTCACACAGAGAAGAATAAATGAGAAGAGAATGATCATTTGAAGTATGATTTGAATTTTCCTATAGAAGGAAAATTGAGTAATGAGGTATATGTTCACAGCCTAGCATATCAGGATAACAATTCATGTCTCAACCAGCTATGAAGATACCACCCAGTACAAGCTGAAATTTACCAGTCTTAAGATGAGAAGACTCTTATTTTAAGGTAAATAGGTCATAATTCATTCAGTAAAGGAACTGAATATTATGTGTTCTAAAAGCCTGCCATAATAGAGATGCATTAGGATTTATGATACCTTTAACTATTACAAGTAGTATCACTAAGAATAGGAAGCATTGTTAAATTTCACATGGTAATTAATGATCAGGTATTTGCTTAGTAAAGAGCTATTTCAAAATATAACTCTCACAAAAAACCACTTAAATATGTATGAAAAACTAATCTTTCGTAGATGCAACATAGAAGTTTATAGTTTGTAAACTTTGCACATTTCATTGATTAAATATTTCCCAAACATTTTTGAAAGGTGGTGTGGTGGAATTAAAAACATCCAAATGTGGCATTGAAAATGGAAGGGCATTATTATTTACTCATAACTGAAGGAATCCCACAAATTATGATAATTGAAAGTGGCTTTGAAATACGTCTTGGAAGTTCAGCTTTCTTCTAGGGAAATCAATGCCTTATTTGTTCACACAGAGCTGTGGGGCATGAGATCTAGTCTTTTTAATTGTGACATTATTTATTAAGTGCATGTGTTTTTGTAGACTTTATATGATAGAGGTAGCTGAATATACAGTTTATCTTGGCTACATAGTTTTCAGGATGTCATAAAGGATTATTCTGAGGATGCAGCTCTGGTCATAGGCAAACCAGATGTGAGGACAGTATGGAAACACGCTATAAATGCATATAGTTATTTCTTGAGAGCCCTAAAATGTTCAATTTAGAATATTAATGGAGTTCCTTTGTAGTGCAGTGGGTTAAGGATCTGGCATTGTTATTGCAGCATCTCAGGTTGCTGCTTTGGCACAGATTCAATCCCTGGCCTGGGCCACATGCAGCAGGAGCAGCCAAAAGATAATATTTACAGTTCAAATACTGAAGGCTAAATTTCATAAATGAAGTTGGGTTTTCAAAAAAAAAGAAAGAGGAAGAAATAATAGAATATGGTACTGTCTTAGAATCTGACTTCGCAGGAAACTCAGGAAGCAAGTTTATCATCTCTGTGATATGAATTATCACATAATGTTGGCCACATCCAAACCTAAGGAAAGCCATCATCTTCCTCTCAGCCAACTCTTGGACCAGACTCTTCCTTTCCTTTTAATGTCTCTTTATAAGAATCAAGAACTATATTTAGGGCTATTTTGAATCAGATTCAGCATTGAACTCAGTAAATTAATTTCTATGTTATTAACATAATGTAGCATTAATTACTATGTAGATAACTATGATATGTAAGATAAGGAAAAAGGAAATTTATGAAATTTGAAAAAAACTTCTTCATTCTCCAACTTTATTGAGTGCCTACTCTGCACCAGGTACTAAGCTAAGTATTGGGGTAAGAAATAAAAGACAATCCCTGCAACCAGTGATCACCATCTAATCACGGCAAAAGACAACTAGGGGAGTGTCAGGGAAAGCTTTGTAGAAGAAGAGACATATCAGGTAAAATCCAAAGAACAAATAGAAACTATGGAAAGACAGTGAGGTAGTACAATCCAATGAGAGCAAGAACAGATATGTAAACAATTAAGCATGTAAATCATGGCACATTTATGAGAATTTAGATTTGGATATACTTTCTCTAAGAATAGTCTTAATACCCACCAAGATGAACCAATACCATTAGGATTTTATAATTTGTGGAAAAGAAAATTAAAAGTTAAGTCTGATTGTATAGTCCATAGAAAAATATATGTCTACTATTTAATTTTAATCAATAAATATTTACTAAAATATTAAACAATATTTAGTAAATTTAAAACCATAGTTAAGATTTTATGAACTAGATTGTTCAGTTCTAAAATGGAGGAATCTAAAGCCTCATACCTCACACAACTAAATTTATTTAGGATAAATATCTTATTTCTCTTACAGATTTATCATATTCTGGGAGCTTTTTAAGAGGAAGAATAATGAAGATCAAGGGATCAATTTAGCCTTTGTTATACACATATACATATATATACTCATATATAAATGTGTGTGCATATATATATATGCACATAAACTCTATATAGAAAAATACTTGTGTAATACATGAATCAAATAACTTTTTCAACCTAATCAAAAAGTTGCATGTCTAATGAAAAGAGTATGAAATGTTTCACGGAAGTCTAAAATGTGTACTGTGAAGACAGGAAAAAGTTTAAAGCAACTACAAAATAGAAAGTGGAAAATGAAAGTCTAGCCAGAGGTGGAAATCATACCATAAGTGAACAGAAGAAATAGATAAGATCATCAGAATTTTCAAATGTTTGTAAGGGCCTAGGATGTATGGCGGCTGACTTCACAGTTACATTATTGAAAAAAAATGTTCATAACCTTGTTATTTAATCCTAGCTGTGCAGACCTTAAATAAATTATTTTATGACATATATAAATGTATTATTTTATAAAAGATACTCATAAGCGTTTATATCAAATATAGGTACATGTTTATAACAGGCAATTAAGGCTGATCCTCTGTACAATAAGGCTGTACAATAAGGCTGATACTCTGCTACTCAAGACTTTAAATTTATCCTTTCCCTTATTCTAAAAGCACCTTCCATAAGCAATAAATTTCACTTGTAAAGACTAAATATTTTAATGATGGAGCTTGTTGACATTCACAAGAATGGATGCTTGCATGATCTGAAAATATAATTACTCAATCTCATAGCTGGGTCGTATTTGTTTTGATGACCAGGAAGGCTTTGAATATCCCCTGTTTTGAGAACAAGTTTATAGAGTCTATCAAGAACACAGAAAGAAAATAAAACAACAGCTAAGGTATTACCCTACATAATTTCATCATTTGTTGTGACAGTAAATTCTATTTACTGCTTGAATAACATTTCAAATGTCCCTTATAATACTTTCATTCTTGTCACTATCATTTAAAGTATTTATCTAAAAAACTGATTTGAGCCTCTTAAGGTAACCTCTATTTCTACTGTTTTTTAAAAGTTAATACTTTTAATTTATATATAGTAAATTTTTCCTTTCCTTATAATGATGTGGTTTATTTTCATTTAGCCTATTAGGCAGTTTCATAACATGATTATATTCTGTATGTTCCTTAAATACAATTTTGCTCCCTTTGCCCTGAAGAAGAAAGTACTCTCATAAACTGTCCTCTGTACCAAGATTTTAGTTTAAATCCAATTGCAAAGTGGATTAAAAGACCAAACAGCTAAAATTAACTTATTCTTTAGCATCATGGATTTATTGTAAGTTACAATAAATGAGTATAATGATAAGGAATTTCACAGAATTCATATAGTTGACTATTTCTAAGTGAACTTTATGTAAATATAATGCTTATTTTATTTGTTGATTTTCCCTTATAAAGGAACTATGCATTAATTTACATATTTAGCTATTAAATATGTATTTTATATGTATTAATTTGCATATTCAGCACTCAAGAGACATGCCACTAAAAAGTGCATGTGTTCTCTTGTCTAAAAAAAATGTATTGAAGGGTAAAAATCAATTAAATATTTAAAATCATATTCTTTATATTTGAATGTATAAACCTTATAGAATTATATATATATATAAAGACTATTGAAATAAAAGGGAAAAAGATAGTCACTTAGCTCTTATTTACTTTTTTATTTTAAAGCTATTTTTAATCCCTATTTTATTCATTTAAAGTATAAAGAAAATGAGAGGAAAAAGCTCTAATTTGTTGGGTACATACTACTCTTTATTAGGGACTATTCTGAAAGCTTTGTAATATACTGTTTCATTAAATATGTAAAATTATCAGTGTAATGAAAACAGTTATTCCTATTTGAAAACAGTGAGGCTCAAAGAGTTATATGACTTCAAAGACAGATAGTTGGTGTCTGATGTATTATAAGAGCATATAAATCATAATGGCTTTTGCCACTTCTGTACAATAGACTTCCAGCCAGAGTGATTAGGCAATGGAGGAAAGAAGGAAGGTTGTAAGGATGTGAAGAAAAAAGGGAGGAAGAAATAAAGGAAGGAATTAAGTAATGAAATAAAAGTGTCAACATTGGAAAGGAAGAAGTAAAATTATCTCTGCAGATAACATGAACTTAAATGTAGAAAAATAACAATTTCACAAAAAAAAACTGCTTAGTGAAGAAATAAATTCAATAGTATTTCAGAATGCAATTCAATACATAAATATCAGTTTTGGATTTGTTTTATACACTGATGATGAAAAATCCAAAAAGGAAATTCATAAAACAATCCATTTACAAAAGCATCTGAGAGAATAAAGCATTTAGAGATAACTTAGCCAAGGAAGCTAAACTGGTACACTGAAACTACAAAATTGTTGCTAAAATAAATTACAGTCACAAACAAATGGAAAGACATCTGTGTTTATGGATTGGAAGACATGCTATTGTTAGGATGTCAATACCATCTAAGTCAATCCACAGATTCAATGTAATCTCTTTCAAAGATCCAATGATGTTCTTTTGTGGAACTAGAAAGACTCATCCTAAAATTCATACCATGAAGTACTGCACATAGACAAAACAATCTTGAAAAAGAACAAATTTGGAGGACTCATTTGATTTTAAGACTAAAGAGAGTTCTCTTGTGTCATAGTGGGTTAAGGGTCTGTTGTCACTGAAGGAGCTTAGGTCACTGCTGTGGTGAAGGTTCAATCCCTGGACCAGGAACTTCCAAATGCCATGGGCACAACCAAAAACAAACAAATAAAAACTTACTTAGAATCTGTAGTACTAAAAAGAGTGTGGTACTGGCATAAAGGTAGACATATAAACTGACCCTAAACTCTAGTCCATATTATGAAATTATCTCCAACAATGTGGCCAAGACCACTCAATGGCAAAAGGGTAGTCTTTCAAGAAAAGGTGCCAGGAAAACTGGATATCCCTATGCCAAAGAATAGTTTTGGACTCTTATGTCACACTATATACAAAATCAACCCCAAACAAGTCAAAGACCTAAACTTAGCACCTAAAACTGTAAAACTATAAGAAAACACAGATTAAAAAAAAAGAAAACACAGATTAAAAGATTAGTTAGATTTATTAATGATGTATTGGATGTGACATTCAAAGCATAGTCAACAAGAGAAGAAAATAGATGAAATTAGTTTCATCAAAATGAAAAACTTTTGCATCAAAGGGCATCAGCAGAGCAAAAAGGCAACCCATAAAGTGGGAGAAAAAAATTGCAAATAATATACATGATAAAGGATTAATATCCAGCAAATATTTAAAAAACAAAAAACCTCCTAAACCTCCACAAAAAACAATTGAATTTAAGAAATCAGGCTAAGGACTTGAATAGACGTTTCTTCAAAGAAAATTTACAAATAGCCAACACACAAATGAAAAGATGAACATCATTAATCAATATCACTAATCATTAACAAAATGCAAATCACATTAATCAATATCACTAATCATTAACAGAGTGCAAATCAAAACCAAAATGAGCTACCATTTCATATTCATTAGGATGACTGTTATCAAAATAACAAACCCCCAAAACAAAAGTGTTTGCAAGAATGTGAAAAAATTGGAACTCTTGTGCATTGCTGGTGGGAATTTGAAGTGGTGAAACTCCTGTGGAAAAATGGTATGGTATTTCTCCAAAAAATTAAGCAAAATAACCATATGATCCAGCAATTCTACTTCTAGTTATATACCCAAAGAGTTTAAAAGAGTTGAAAGCAAGTTGTCAAACAGATCTTTGCACACCATGTTCATAGAAGCATTTTTTACAATACCCAAAAGTTGAAAATAACCCAAATGTCCACTGAAGTTTGGATGAATAAAAAAAATGTGACATATACATGCTGTGGAATATAATTCAGCCTTTATAAAAAATGAACTTTTGATATATATTACAGCACGGATAAACCTGCAAAACATTATGCTGACTGAAATAGGCCCGAACTAAATAAATATTGTATGATTTTACTTGTATGAGGATAAATAGAATAATCAATCCATAGAGTAATAGAATAGTGGTGGTAACGAGTGGCAGGAGACAGAGAGGAATGGAGAGTTATTGTTTAATGGATACAATTTCAATTTGGGATGATGAAAAGTTAGGCAAATTGATAGTGATGGTTGTATAACAATGTGAATGTATTTAATGCTGCTGAATTATACACTTAAAATGGTTAAATTGGTAAATTTTATGTTATATATATTTACCCCAAATGTTTAAGTATGAGGGAAAATGTCTAGACCACTGATTAACTGCTGTTACAGTAATACTATGGCATTATTTTATGCCTACAAAAGAAGAAAAAAAATGCTAATATTTGTGGATATCACTATTGGCTAGATCTTTTCTGGGTCCTTTATGTAGATTATTTTTACATAATTCTCATAACAATCCACTACATAAGTTGACTGACTTTTTTGTTTTTGGTGGAGCACATTGAAACTGCCACTTTGACTCAAACTTACATTATATGTAGATATCATATATAAAATTTAAAAGGATACTTCTATGGTCCCCAATTCATAGTCTTTCTGGGCACACTTTTGCCAACCTTAAGGAAATATGCTTTCCTCCATTCAACAATAAAAGAGTTTTGTCTATTTAAATTATGTTAATTTTTCAGATAAGATGGTTTATGGACAGAGTAAATTAGTGCTATCATGACTGACTAAATTTTTACAAGCCAAGAGATGATCATAGTTTATTTATGATTATTAGCTTAATTTCTATTATATGTGCCTACTGATTATAGAAAATTTATCATTTTTTAAATTATGATAACATGTACATATTTAAATGTATCTGGTTGCATATTTTAAAGATCATCGTTATTGTAATAGACGTAAGAATAGTGCAAAATGAATTACTATAATTTGGCCCTTTATGTTTGCTAGAAGAATATACAATAAGGCAAGCATACAAAATTACAGAGGAAAGCATTTTTGGCTAATGCATTGCTTTAAAAACATTTTTATAGTATATTCACTTTACCAGATGAATACTTGAGAATGATTAAGCAAAGTCTGTCTTGTCACTGTTAAAAATATATCTTATGGTTATAATAATCCATTGCTAAATAAGTATTTAATAAATGTTGATGAACTTAGATTTCTAGGTGGAGATGTTAGAATATAGTCCATAGATATAAATGTATGGAGACCAATGTATTTTCATTATAAATCACTTTCTAAGTAAATTACTTCATCTGAATACCCTATTTTCTTAGAAGATCATGTCAAAATAGCATATCAGGGAAAATTGGAATTTTCTTAAATGTAGTCTTTTAGGTTATCTTTTAATAAATATTTTTAAGGAAATAATGTTCCCTGTCTTTACTAAGACCTTTTATTTTCAAGTGTGTATGGTTCAAAGTTTTTCTCAAATTGGCAAGTGAATCAGAAGAGTATTTGCGTTACATTTTAATTTTTACACAAGGGATTATGTAGTAATAATGATTGTGGTTCCTTTTGAATATAAGTAAAAATAATTTCTATGTTAAGTTCTTAAGTGTTCCATACTTTTAAGCTATATGCTATGCTAAATGAAACATCATTTCATATTGTTTAAAAGACTGAATTAACAGGAGGGACTAAAATGATATTTTTATTTTCAAAAACATATATAAATGTAATGATATATATTCTCATGTAAAACCTGTTGAAAACTAATTTAGGATGAATTTTAATCAATTATATTTACCAAAACCATCACCATCAAACCAATAGGGCAGAACTGCCATTTTAAACTCTTGTGAAGCTTCAAGATAAAAACAGAGCATTTAAATTCCTCCTGATAAGGATCTATGGCAATTCTTCTTCAGGTACATCATCCTGATGGGGACTAGGTCTTCTTTACCCAAATGCTAAGTTTTCTTAGGGTCTTACTGATTATTAAACATTGTTGTTTCATTTTGTTTAAGAGACTTAACAGGAGGGAGTAAATGATATTAAAAACAAATAAAAACAACAAGAAACGTAATTTAGATAGATATACAACCTTGGTTTAATAGGCTGGATGACATGAAATGTCTTAGCATAACTTGTTCTTCCCTCCTTAGCAGAGTGTCCTCCTAAAATATTGATCCTGCAAAGTGTTTATCTAATATGTACAAAATAAAATCTCCTTACTAGATAATTATTTTAAGGTGTGAAACTAATTTTGACAATTCACATATTATTCACAAGTAGAATTGGAATCCCTTTATCTGGAATTGGGGAATAAGAGAAAAAATCAAATATTTTTTCCAATAAGCCAGGTAGATTAAATGGAAAAAAGAACAAAGAAGGTACACACGGACAGCTAAGGGATCTTGGAAACAGTAAAGACAAAGTGGAAAGTAGAAGAGAACTGGGGAGTTGCTGTTTGACTGGTATTAAAATTTTAATTATACAAAATGAATAAGTTCTAGAGATCTGCTGTACAACACCCTGTCCATAGTTAATATACTGTATTGTGCACTTTAATATGTGTGAAGAGAGTGAACAATGACAGCGCAAATAGTAATAATGATAATAATGATAGAAGTAGAAGGCAATGAGTAATGCAAATGGATGAAAAAGTAACTCTTTAATGGCTAACAAAGAGACAACCAGCAAATGAAAAAATAAATGAGACATATATGTAGGAAAGGAGGGAAATAAAATTTGCTCATATTTTTTAACTGTTAAAGTATATGTTGTGATATTTGAGTAAATATGATGTACAGTTTATAGTGGTAGATATATTGAAAATAGAATTGAATGAGATTACTATTAAAGAGTAAATGGTCCCATTCTTGGGTGTATATTAATCCTCTTTCTTAATGGCTTCATATTTCCCTATTGTAAATGCTATTGCTATTGTTACCAGAGAGAGTACTCTATGCAGAGGAATAAAATTATTTTTTAACAGTATATCATTTTTACATTACTATGTAAATGTTTTTCCATGATTAAACCTACTTAAGGCATGCCTATTATATGTTTATATTTACAACTTCACACAGAGGGTAAGATTGATTTTTTTTTAATTGTATGTTGTGAGTCCTAATCAAAGTCCTTGTGCAAACTGTTAGACTTGGGAATAGAAGGCTAAGCAGAACAAATTTGTGGCAAGTTTTTCCTTCACTTTAAACATTATTAGAATTGATTTTTAGTCATTAATTTTGTAACAAAGGAAACTGATATGTGTTCAAATGTAAGAGAGAGTTTCAAGATTTCGGTAATGCTGTATGACGACATTTCTTAACTGGAAGTTCAAGGATCACGATGTGTGAAATGTACATCCAGACTATACCTAGTGATGCTGTGCATCCCTGTCATTTTTGGTCAGAGGCAAATAATAGAACATGGGGAAATTGCTGTAATCCCTCCTAAGGTTGTGGTGTGGCACATTTACAGGTCCACATGAACAGTTGGACGCTTTCTCAGTTCATCATTTGTGAGTTGTTTCACCATCCCTGTCAACAGTTATTCCTCTAAGGAGCAATCATCCGCATCTTGCAATCCTCTAGGACTACAAAGTCATCCTGCGACTAGCAGTTAGATTGATGCTGCTTACTTGAGCCTCAAAACGACATTATGTTGTGATATAACCCTCAGTTACCAGACGGAAATAGGGTCCAATAGTAATTGGGAAGTTCCAAATGTTTGGCATAGTTGTATTTTCTGGTTTAAGCACTTGTCTTATGCTTTTCCCTGTATTTTTTGAATATTAATTGTTATCATGGGGCATAAAATATATACATCTTAATGAGCAAAGCTAAAGAGGCATTCTAATGTTCTTGAACTGACAAGGTAGACACTGAGATAGGCCCTACACAGATGACTTAAAAAAAAAATGGGAATATATTAGCCTCTGGAGATACTGGTCAGGACAGATAGATGTTTCTTCAGGTCTACTTAGACACTAGAGATTTATGATATGAATCTATTAGAATATATTTCATCTCCTCCTTAAATCTGGAACAAAGAAGAGCCCTTGATTTGAAGAGAAAAGTTTTAAACAGGCACATCAGTGTGAAAAGGATGATTTGAACATTTTGCTGACACTCATGAAATTTTTGTTGGGAAAGGAACGTTCCTCTTGCTTCTGACTTGATAGCCAGGACCAATAATTTTGACCAAGTGACAGGATAATAATGTGGCAATTATACTTTGAAGCTGAAATTTAATTGCAAAGCACTGTCAGCCTGTTTCACTGTCTATGTATGTGTGTTTTTTAAATTAATTTTAAATCTTTAATTTCTACAAAATAAATGGATATGTATTGATGGCACAATAATATTATTTTGCTAGGTGTTTTTTTCTGAACATACCACAGTAATAGAGCTCAGAGATTTTTTCAAAAGAGAAACTAGATATCATTTTTGCTTTTGTTTTTGCTTTTGGAAATCTTGGAATAATCATATATTATTTGATGCATAAAAATGTATGTGACACATTTGTAAATTATAAAGCATAATAAAAACAGATTACAATAAAATAAAAACTTACTGCTACCTTATTACTCTTCCCCATTCCAATGTCATGCCTCTCATTGTTGGTGAAAATTCATTTCTCACATTTTTTAAAATTTGGAATTTTACTCATATGCATGTAATTACTATATGTGGGCATTTTTACACAATGTATTATATTATTCTGAGATTTTAAAAGTTTTTTCATACTTTACGAAGATTTTGGTATTTTTATCGTCAAACGTTTCTAAATTTCATCTGTTATTCTTATGCAGTTTTTTCCCTTTTGCTGCCATTATTTTATAGTGTTATGCTATACATAAATATATTATTATTTATTTATGTATTTATATATATTTTTATAGGTTTTTTCTGGTTAATAAAAACAGTACTGTTTTGAACACTCATACGTGTTTTCTAGGGCACATTTAAAGGCATTTGTATATCTCAGAAGTGGAGTTGCTGGGTTTTAGTATTTGCATTTATTATTTTATAAGATAATGCTGAATTTGTTCCAATATAATTATATCAATTTTTTCCACTAGTAGTATACGTAGTTCCCTATGTCCTATATTCCCACCATTTTTGGTATTGTCAAACATTGCTAGTCTTATGAATATAAAAGTATCTCATTGTCCTAGTACCACTAATTAAACAGTTTCTTTTCACCTCAATTATTTATTAATGACTGCTGTGATTCTCCTGTCATATATTAAATGTTCTTAAGATAATGGATATTTTGGATGTGTTTCATTTCTTCCTATTTTAAGACCACAGTAACATAAATATTTCAATTTTGTAATAAACCTTAGTACTTGATAAAGATCTTCCAAATTTGTTATTTTTCAGGAACCTCTTTGTTTACTCCTGGGCCTTGAAATTCCACACACCTTTTACAAAAATCCTGCTAAAAATGAGTTCGTAATTCCCTTAAACCTGTAGATTAATACTGAACAAAAAAGACTGGATAGATTTTTACAATCTTAAGAACACTTCATGTGTTTTCAATCTATTTGCATTTTTTTAAATGTCTCACAATAAAGTTTATAATTTATTGCAAAAATGCCTTACTATATTTTAGACTACTTAGAGATGACACATTTGAATTACCATAGAAATGATATCTGATATATTCCTTTTGATTGTCTTCTTTCTTTCTTTCTTTCTTTCTTTCTTTCTTTCTTTCTTTCTTTCTCTTTCTTTCTTTCTCTCTCTCTCTCTCTTCCTTCCTTCCTTCCTTCCTTCCTTCCTTCCTTCCTTCCTTCCTTCCTTCCTTCCTTCCTTCCTTCCTTTCTTTCTTTCTTTCTTTCTTTCTTTCTTTCTTTCCTTCCTTCCTTCCTTCCTTCCTTCCTTCCTTCCTTCCTTCCTTCCTTCCTTCCTTCCTTCCTTCCTTCCTTCCTTCTTTCTTTCTTTCTTTCTTTCTTTTGCCTTTCAGGGCCACACCAGCAGCATATGGAGGTTCCCAGGCCAGGGGTCCAATCAGAGTTGTAGCCACTGGCCTATGCCACCACCACAGCAACGTGGGATCCAAGCCATGTCTGTGACCTACACCACAGCTCATGACACCACCAGATCCTTAACCTACTGAGCAAGGCCACAGATCAAACCCGCATCCTCATGGATACTAGTCAGGTTTGTTTACTGCTTAGCCACAATGGGAACTCCTTAATTGTGTTTTCTTAATATTTATTTTAGTTCTAAAATGCTATCAACATTTTACATTAATATTATATTCAGCAATTCTCTTAATATGTTTTAATTCCAATATTTTTATGAACATTGTTTTGAGTTACTATACAGTTATATCATCATTGAATAAGGGTAATTTATTTCCTTCTAATCCTTATAAAGTATATTTTTCTTGTCTTATTACACTGGATATGTTTTCCAATAAAATGTAAAGAGATAACTGTGATATAAGCATTCTCTGTATTGGTTGTGATTTTAAACGGAAAACTTCTAAATTTTCACCACTAAATATATTTTTCTGTAATGCTCTATATTAAATTAAGGGTATTTCTAGTTTGACAATAGTTTCTTTCATTTTTAAAATTTGAATTATTAAGTTGATAGGCCTAAATTTATTGAATTAATCTTTCACTGTAGCCTCTTAACGTGGCTTGCAAGAATTCCCTTGTAATTCTGGAATAAACCAAGCATAGTCATGCTATGCACATTTTCATGCACTGCTAGATTAAATTAACTACTACAGTGTTTAGGATTTTTACATCTATGTGTAGAAGGGAAATTGGTTTAGGATTTCCCTTTCAATTGTATCCTTGTCTAAAGTTGATAATGCATATAAACCACCTTATAGAATGAATTTAAGAATATATCATCTTTTTAATTCTTTGAAATAGTTTATGTAATGTAAGATACATTATCTCTTCTTAAAGTTACATAGAAATTGTAAAAAAAAACATTTTTGTCCTGGAATTTTCTTCTTGGAACTTCAAAAAAATGATTCAGTTAGGTTATTTCTTACTTTAATATTTGAGATTATTTATTCCAAATTCAGTTTTGGTAGCATAGATTTTTCTAAGAATTTGTCCATTTTTTTTCTTTTTAAAAAAATGTTCACTAGAGTGTAATTGATTTAAAATGCTGTGCCAATTTCTGCTATACAGCTAAGTGACCCAGTCATTCATATATATGCATTCCTTTTCTTTTTTCTTTCTTTCTTTTTTATTTTGCTTTTTAGGGCCACACCTGTAGCATATGGCGGTTCCCATATGGCTAGGGGATGAATCAGAGCTGCAGCTGCTTGCCTATGCCACAGCCACAGCAATGTAGGATCTGACCACATCTGTGACTACACCACAGCTCACAGCAATGCAGGATCCTTAACCCACTGAGCAGGGCCAGCGATGGAACCCACATCCTCATTGATCTACTTGGGTTCATTAACCACTGAGCCACAAAGTGAACTCCCACATTCATTGCCTCATGTTATCTTCCATCATGACCTATCCCAAGTGATTGGATATAGCTTCCTGTGCTATACAGTAGGACCTCATTGCTTATCCATTCTAAGAGTAAAGTTTGCATCTACTAACCTCAAACTTTCAGTCCATCCCATAGCCTCCTCTCTCCCCCTTAGCAACCAGTGTTCTCTGTCTTAGAATCTGTTTCTGTTTTGCAGATTGGTTCATTTGTGTCATATTTTAGATTCCACATATAAATAATGTAATATGGTATTTATCTTTCTCTTTCTGACTTACTTAGTGTTCATTTTTTCTAAATAGCAGATAAATTGCTTTCATTTTTATCAAAGTTTGATATACAACCTAAGTATATATATACACATATGTATACATATTAATTTCTTACATTTTATATTTCTATAATGATTTTTTTTAAATATTTAAAAGAGATTAGTGAATAAGTATATGAATTTCTGTTAAAAAATTTATCACGATATAGTTTATTTGCGTTTTATTAAATTTTATGTTTTATTGGAGTTAATCTTTTATTTTTTATTCCTCTATAGGCTTTATTTTTTAATGATTTTTATTTTTATAATTGGTTTACAGCGTTCTGTCAATTTCTACTGTATAGCAAAGTGACCCAGTCACACATATATATAAATTCTTTTTCTCACATTGTCCTCCATCATGTTCCATTGTAAGTGACTGGATTTAGTTCCCAGTGGTATACAGCAGAATCTCATTGCTTCTGCACTCCAAATGCAATAGTTTCCATTTGTTAACCCTAGAGTCCCAGTCCCACTCCCTCCCCTCCCCCTTGACAACCACAAGTCATTTATCCCAGGCCATGAGTTTCTTTCCTGTGGAAGGGTTCATTTGTGCCATATATTAGATTCCATGATATAAGTGATATCATATGTTATTTGTCTTTTTGACTTACTTCACTTAGTATGAGAGTCTCTAGTGCCTTCCATGTTGCTGCAGATGGCATTATTTTGTTCTTTTTATGACTGAGTACTATTTCATTGTGCATATATACCACATCTTCTTTTTTATTTAAATTTTTAAAATTTTATTTCCCCAAACATTATTTTTTTTGCTACTGTACAGCATGGTGACCCAATTACACATACATATGTACATTCTTTTTTCTCACATTATCAGCCTCCATCATAAGTGACTAGACATAGTTCTCAGTGCTAAACAGCAGGATCTCATTGCTAATCCATTCCAAAGGCAATAGTCTGCATCTATTAACTCCAAGCTCCCAGTCCATCTCACTCCTCCCCCCTCCCCCTTGGCAACCACAAGTCTATTCTCCAAGTCCATGAATTTCTTTTCTGTGGAAAGGTTCATTTGTACCTTATGTTAGATTCCAGATATAGGTGATATCATATGCTATTTGTCTTTCTCTTTCTGATTTATTTCACTCAGTATGAGAGTCTCTAGTTCCACCCATGTTGCTGCAAATGGAATTATTGTGTTCTTTTGTATGGCTGAGTAGTATTCCATTGTTTATATACACCACATCTTCCTAATCTAGTCATTTGTCGATGGACATTTGGGTTGTTTCCATGTCTTGGTTATTGTGAATGGTGCTGCAATGAATATAGGGGTGCACGTATCTTTTTCGAGGAAAGTTTTTTTTTTTTCGTCTTTATGCTCAAGAATGGGATTACTAGGTCATATGGTGGTTGTATATTGAGTTATCTGAGGAACCTCCATACTGTCTTCCATAGTGGTTGCACCAATTTACATTCCCACCAATAATGCAGGAGGGTACCCTTTTCACCACACCCTCTCCAGAATTTGTTATTTGCGGACTTATTAATGATGGCCATTGTAACTGGTGTGAGGTGGTAACTCAGAGTAGTTTTGATTTGCATTTATCTAATAATCAGTGATGTTGAGAATTTTTTCATGTGCTTATCGGCCATCTGTATATCTTCTTTGGAATATTGACTCGTCAGGTCCTTTGCCCATTTTTCAATTGGGTTGTTGGCTGTTTTGCTCTTTTGTTGTATAAGTTGTTTGTATATTTCAGAGATTAAGTCCTTGTTGGTTGCATCATTTGTAATTATTTTCTCCCATTCTGTAAGTTGTTCCTTTTTTCTTTTTTTTTCATAGTTTTCTTTGCTGTGCAAAAAGATGTCATTTTGATTAAGTCCTATTGGTTTATTTTTGCTTTTATTTCTGTTGCCTTGGGAGACTGATCTAAGAAAACATTTTTAAGGTTGATGTCAGAGAATGTTTTGCCTATGTTCTTTTCTGGGAATTGGATGGTGTTTCACTTTACATTTAAATCTTGAAGCCATTTTGAGTTTATTTTTGTGCATGGTGTGAGGTTGTGTTCCAGTTTCATTGATTTACATGCAGCTGTCCAGTTTTCCCAGCACCACCTGCCAAAAAGACTGTCTTTTCCAGTTTTATATTCTTGCTTCCTTTGTCAAAGATTAATTGACTGTATGTGTCTGTGTTTATTTCTGGGTTCTCTATTCTGTTTCATTCATCTGTATGTCTGTTTTGATACCAGTACCACACTGTCTTGATTACCATGGCTTTGTAATATTGCCTAAAGTCTGGGAGAGATATGCTTTCTGCTTGGTTTTTATTCTTCAGGATTGCTTTGGCAATTCTGCGTCTTTTATGGTTCCATATAAATTTTTAGATTGTTGTAGTGCTATGAAAAATGTCATGGGTAATTTGATAGGGGTTGCATTTTATCTGTAGATTGCTTTGGGTAGTATGGCCATTTTTATGATATTAATTTTTCCAACCCAGGAGCATGGAATATCTTTCCATTTCTTTGAATCCTCTTTAATTTCCTTGAGTAATGTTTTATAGTTCTTATCATATAAGTCTTTCACCTTCTTGGTCAGGTGTATTTCCAGGTATTTGATTTTTTGGAGCTCAATTATAAAGTATATTTTATTTTTGTATTCCTTTTCTAATATTTCATTGTTAGTATAGAGAAATGCAATCTCTTTATTATTTTTTTATTTATTGGAGTATACCTGATTACAGTATTGTATTAGTTTCATGTGTACCAGAAATTGAGTTTTGCATATACTTACATCCCTTCTTTTTCAGATTATCTTCCCATATAGGATATTACAGAATATTTAGTAGAGTTCCCTGTACTATACAGTAGTTCTTTTTTTTTTTTCATTTTTTTTATTACTCAAATGAATTTATCACTATACAGTAGTTCTTTGTTGGCTATTTTATGTATAGTAGTGTGTATATGTCAATAAAATCTCTAAATTTATTTCACCCCCCCACACGTATGTTTCCCCTTTGGTAACCATAAATTTGTTTTCTAAGTCTCTGAGTTTGTTTCTGTTTTGTAAATAGGTTCATTCGTATCATTTTTTTAGAGTCCACATAAAGTGATATCATATGATATTTGTTGCTATAGCTGACTCACTTCACTTAGTATGATAATCTCTAAGTCCATCCTTTGTTGCAAATGATATTTAATTTTTGGGGAGTTCCCATTATGGCACAATGGAAAGAAGTCCGACTAGTATCCATGAGGATGAGGGTTTGATCCCTGGCCTCACTCAGTGGGTTAAGGATCTGGCATTGCCATGATCTATGGTGTAGGTTGCAGACATGGATTGGATCCATGTGGCTGTGGCTGTGGCATAGGGCTAGCAGCTGTAGCTCTGATTTGACCCTCTAGCCTGGGAACTTCCATATGCCACAGGTGCAGCCCTAAAAAGCAAATATATACATATAGTATTTGAAAATGTAATATATATATATTTTCAATTTTATAATGACATTATTCTTTCATATACTTTCTGATTACTATTTAGTACCCTTTCTTTTCAGGTTAAAGGAGTCATTTTTAATATTTTTTTTTTGGAAGACTGATGATGATGTTGTGATAAACTCCTTTAGGTTTTACCCAGATAATTTTATATCTCCTTTAATTAAGAATGAAAACCACCAGGTAACATATTCTCTTGCTAAAAATGTTTTGTTTTGTTTTGTTTTGTTTTAGCCTTTTGAATATATCATGCCACTCCCTTCTGGCCTGCAAAATTTCTGTTGAAAATTTGCTGATAGTTTTATGGGGATTTTCTTAAAAATAACAAGTTGTTATTCTCTTGCTGATTTTATTATTCTCTTCTTGTCTTTAACTCTTGATGTTTTAATTATAACATATCTTGATGTCTGACTCTATTGGAGTTACTCTCATTTGAGTCTCTCCAGGCTTCTTGGTCTGGCTCTCTGTTTCCTTTCCCAAGTTCATCTGTTATGTCTTCAAACAAGATATTTGCCTCTTTCTGTCATCTTCTAGGAGCCCTATAATGCAAATGTTAGTTTGTTTGTTGTCACATAAGCCCCTTAATGCTATCTTCACATTTTGCCTTTTTTTTTCCTACTCTGATAGGGTAAATTCCACTGCCATACCTTTAAGTTGACTGATCCTTTATTATGCTTTATCTACTTTGTTGTTGAGCTTCTCCAGTGCGGTTTTTTTTTTTCAGTTTGCTTATTATAATCTTTAGCTCTGTAATTTCTATTTTGTACTCTTATATTTTCTACTCTTTAAGTTTACTGTGTTCATCCATTCTTCCCCCAGTATAGTGAGCATTTTTATCACAATTTCTTTGAACTCTTTATTACTTGAATTACTTACCTACACTTCTTTTTTAATTTTTTAATTTTTTTATGGTTTTCATCTTTTTTGGGCCACACACATGGCATATGGAGGTTCCCATGATAGACTGAATGGGAGCTATAGCTGTGGACCTATGCCACAACCACAGCAGCTTGGTATTTGAGCTGCATCTGTGACCTACACCACATCTGACAGCAATGCCAGATCCTCAACCCACTGAACAAGGCCAGGAATCGAACCCACATTCTCATGGATACTAGTTGAGTTCATTAACCACTGAGCTCCACTTATCTCCACTTCTTTAAGTTTTTTTTTTTTTTTTCTGATGTTTTATGTTGTTCTTTGGAATATGTTCTTCTGTTTCTTAATTTTGATTCTCTGTGCTATTTTCTATACAGTAGATGAAATAATCACCCCTCATGGTTCTGAAGGACTGGCCTTACATAGAGGATGAACTTTGTCATTTGACTCTGCTTCAGTTCTTTATTGTCTCTCAAACTTTTGCTTTTATCTGAGCAACCTATTTTATTTTTAATAGCTTTCCATAATTGAGCCAGTACCAAGACCTGTCAATGTCCCTAAGAGAGGTTGTTATAGTCAAGTGGGACTAAAGCATAAGACCTATTGTTTAGGGAATCATGTGGTATCCCCCGGGCAGAGTCACAAAAATCAAGGCTCTAAATGAGAATATAAGCTCTTTTCTGGGATATACTGGCAAGGTTGTGTGAGAGAGAGGAAGAACACTAAGATGGCACTCACAGCCTATATTCCTTGAAAGAAGCTCCATAGTCCACTAGATATGTCCTAAACCCAGAGTCTTTTTCTCAGGCCAAAGCTCCAGGACAAGCAAAGTGGCATGCTTCACAGAAAGCCTGAGGGTGTGCCTTAGTCTGTTCAGTTCTTTATGGCAGGAGACTGTATGTGTATGAGGAACTTTCCCAAAAACCATCTCTCTATCAGTGCAGTCTAGTGGAATCCAGGTTTGCAAGTGCCCTTGCCATCAGAACTAGGCAATGAAGAGTCATCCCATGGACTGAAGTTGTACAAATTGGGAAACCAGACATAGAAGTCATATTACATCCAACTATAAAGCTCCTTTGCTGGAGACACTTACCCTCTGGATCACAGCAGAGGAAAGTACAAAGATAGGTATATTGTAGTTAGCTCCTAGATGTATGTTTTGCTAGGAGTGTGCCTCTCTGGCTATAACTACGATAATTAGCTAATGACCTTGACAGAAAGACTGGGCTCCTGGGTATGTTGCCTCTTCTGCCATGGGGGTGGTTACTGTTTAAGGACTTTTTCTCTATTAGAGTCTTGTGGGATTCATGAGAGTAAGCTCCAGAGCCAGGTGATGTAGAGGTGTCCCCTGACAGAAGGGGATGCCAAACACATGAGCTTCTTTCTGAGTGACATTGATTATTATAGTCCTCTGGAACTAAGAATCCAAAATCTCCTAGCCTCCAGAGTGAGGTTTTCAAGAGGCATTCCCTTGGTGGGAGCCATAGTGATCAGGGCTCTGATATGTGGAACAGCTCCTTTACAGGAGATGCCGGTCCTCTGGAGCACAGGAAAGGATGGTAATCCAAAAGGCTCTTAAGATGTGTGTGTTAAATAAGATTCCTGTCCTTGGGCCAGTGCTTTAATATAAGCAGGTGATCCTGCCTTACTCTGGGGTGGGTAAGTCTGAGCACAAGGGCTGTTAAGAGCTGCTTCCAAGATGAACACAAGCCTATGGGTCTCATGATGTGAGCCCTGTTGGTTTTCAAATTAGATATTTTGGGGGTTTGTCTCTCAGGTGCAGACCTCATGAAGGGTTTGAACCCTTTGCTACTTAGAGATAAGTTTTGGGTTTTGAGTTTTCTCCCAGTTATGCGTCACTGTGCTATGATTGGGGTTTATGATGAGATGGTGTCCCAGCCTCTCTTACCCACTTTGAGATGGCTTTCTTCTCATTTGCCAAATATATAGTCATCACTCAGCCAGCCTTTAAGTTTTTGTTTTGTTTCATTTTATTTTTAAGAGAAATTGTTTCAAATGTAGCTGTAGATGCAATGTATTCATGAGAGTATGTGAGTTCAGGTTCTCCCTATATCACTATCTTGACCCAAAACCTTAGTCAAATTACCGGAATTAGCTAGTAAAATGTTGGTTTAAACAACAACCACCACCACCCACTGTTACATATTTTATATTAAACACTAGGCGTAGGAATTGAATTCTACAAAAATAACCTATAAAAACTAAAAGCAAGATAATATCTAGGGGAAAAATGATTATACCCCACATTGCTCTGATACAAGTTGTAAAGAATCTGGCCTTTGGGGTGCCAAGTAAAAAAAACCAAGGTAAGTTCATGAAAGCTTGTGTTCACTTGTTCTAGTAAGTGCTCACTATTCTTCTATATAAAAAAAATCATATTTATCAACATGGTGGATATAAAAAATATGATCATTGCATTTGCAAATGAATTGTTACTGATTGAGCTCTACAAAAAAGGAAAACAAAGGAAGCTCACTTTTGACCTCTTTTATTAGCAGTATTTTGCTTGCTAATGGATGCTGGATTAAAGTTAAACCGGCCAGATATATAGAAGGTTTATATCTCATGTTATTACTAGCAAAGATTTTCCAGTGGCTCATACATCTATCTGTAACACTAACGAAATATGTCTGTGTTGTTGGCATGAAAATCTCAGTGATTCAAAGGAACATCACTCTGGAAGCTCCCATAGATTTGCCAATAATAATGATAATAGTAATAATAATAATAATAATAAATTGGCCTAGAAAGCAGGGCTGCCTTGCATTCTGACCCTCATTCTTCTGGTAACTGACCATGTGATCTTATACCCTTCCATTGCTGTTTAAAAAAATAAGTAGATTATTTTTAAGTTCCCTTTCAACTCACCTCATAAAATTTATATCTCTGCAAAAATAGCTGTTCACTATCAGTATTAGGTGAGCTAATATGGCTGCTTCTCCTGATGGGATAACTTTCCTGCAAAAATATCTACTATTTATACATTCTGTACATTGTGTTGATTTTTCTTATAAGAATGAGCATGGCAAATAAGCTTATGCACTGGAAGTTTTATGCATTTGATAACAAAATATATTATTTGAGAGACTTTTTAGTGGATTAGTAATAAGTAAATGATGATGGAAAAAGGATCATTACTGTTGAAATAGACATATGTAGTTGACTCCCTTTTCTCATGCTACTGTAATTGACAGCAGTTTAAATAACATTAGATGGATTCTTTGTACTTAGAGGAAAAAACTCCATAGCCTTCTTTGGATTTGCATCATGTTTTACTATATAGCATATAAATAAATTATAACTTCATTTTCCTGAATGCATTTTCTTTTTTGTATTCTACTTATTAGAATATTCATATTAAAGATTCTCCCACAGAACTTGAACTTACAACAAAAACTGCACTACTCTAGTTTTGGAAAGTGTCCAAAACCTTTAGAGTCACTCAGTCCATTTAACACTTGAAAAGTAAACCTGACTGAAGTCACTATGTGGCCATGCTCTAAGTGAATAACATTCTCTCTGTGGACATGCAAAATTCTCTCTAGGTTTAATGCCAGTTGTGATTTTGCCTCAATAGAATGCCCTATAGCATTTATAGACAGTGACTTGACTCCTTCTTTCTTTAAAAATATTAAGTATATGAAATAATTCTCAATATATTCAAATGAATAATAATGGGATTTTCACGGATCTACAAAGAGGAAACGAGAGAATAAAACTCGTGGTAGATAAAGAATTTTCATTAAGAACCAACAAGCTTATTGGCTCAAAACCAGCAATGAAAAGGGTGAGTTTTGTCTTTGCTAGCATAATACAGTTGTTTTGAGAAGAGAGGTCATGGAAAAGGGCACAGAATTCAGTCAGTCAGCTGCTCCTTCATCATATAGCATGCAGTAACTTAAGGGTGTTTGTCTACTAATGAGATTTTTTGCTAAGGGAAGTGTATCTGCAGAACTCAGTTTCTTCAGCAAAAGCCTTATTTGTGTTTTTTTCCCCCAACCTTATCAAGGAACAATTGAAAAATATGATTGTATATATTTACATTGGACAGTGTAATGATTTGACATACATATACATTGTGGAATACAAGTTCAAGATAATTAACATATCCATCAGTTCACACATTAAAATCTCTCTTTCTTCTGTGGTGAGAATATTTACAGTTTATTCTCGCCAGCTCTCAAGTACGCGGTACTGTATTATTGATTATAGTCACTATGCTGTATACTAAATCCTCAGAACTTATTCTTTTTATACATGAAGGATTATACCATTTAGCCTACATCTTCCTATTTTCTCCCTTCCCCCATCCCCTAGAAATCATTCTACTCTCAGTTTCTGGTACCTGGCTCCTTTTTAATTCACATATATGTGATGTCATATAGTATTTGTCTTTTTCTATGTGGCTTATTTTACTTAGCATAATACCCTCCAGTTTCATCCATATTGTCACAAATGACAGGATTTCCACTTTTTATGGGTGAGTAATATTCCATTGTGCATGTATGCCACATTTTCTCTGTTTATTCCTCAGAGGGCATTTATATTGTATCAGTATCTTGGCTATTGTGAACTTTGTGTTCCTATGTAGTTCTGCTATAATTTTATTTTAAGTTTTAGGAAAAACTAGGCTAAAATAATCTCTCTTTCTTAACTTTTACACTTCTAGAAGTCCATACTAAATGTGACAATAAATGTTCAAACCTCTAATAAAACAATTCATCCTGGAGCATTAAGATAAGTACTTTTTGGAGAGCTATTAGATCTTTCCTGCTGGTATACATGCATATATAGCATTGCAGTGAACCAGTGGTTCTCAAGCAAGGGCCACTTTTCTCCTGGGATACACAGTGGGTTTTTGTAATTTGTTTGGAGAAGTTGATACTAGTATTTAGAAGCCAAGTATGTTGCTAAACATACTACATTGCACAGAAGAGTCCTCACATCAAAGAGTTATCCAGTCCAAAATATGAATAGTGCTGAGGTTGGAAAACCCAGCAATAGACTATTTCATGAATATAAAACTTACTTTTATAATTTAAAACATTTAATAGTTTGAGACTATCTGTTGTTGAATTATTACTTCTGAGAGTGTTTACAGCTCTTTAGTATATACCCATAATTTTAGGATGTGATATGTGTGTGTATGATGAGAAGTAGTCATTCATATAGAACTGAAGTGGTGGAAGGCTCCCAAACATCAAAAAAAATTGCCTTTGGAGTTCCCATCGTGGCGCAGTGATTAACAAATCCGACTAGGAACCATGAGGTTGCAGGTTTGATACCTGGCTTTGCTCAGTCCGGCATTGCTGTGAGCTGTGATGTAGGTTGCAGACACAGCTCGGATCCCGCGTTGCTGTGGCTGTGGCATAGGTCGGGGGCTACAGCTCCGATTAGACCCCTAGCCTGGGAACCTCCATATGCCGTGGGAGTGGCCCTAGAAAAGGCAGAACAACACACACACACACAAATTGCCTTTATAATAAGTAAATCAATGATGAGTGACTCTTCCCTAAGCAGGTGAAAAATTCACTCACATTTCTAGGGAATTGGTGTATCTAGCTTAACTGAACCTGAAATTCTTTAATTCATCATTTAAAATGCAACATAGTCTCATCGAAGTGTCCTGACACTGAGAAGCCAGAATAGTTTCCTTGCTACATTTTCTGTGTTTTTAGGGAAACACATACTGTTCACTCACCATGGCCTTAGAGATCATCTGTTCTAATCCTCGTGTTTTATAAATGGAGACCATAATCCTCAAAAAGGAAGTGTCGACCTGCAATTGCAAACTAGTTAGTAATGAAGCCAGATCTACAGTTACGTTATATATCACTATCAAAATGAGGTCGTGATTTGATGACTTTGTAAAATCGAATCTATGTGTATTGAGATATTATATTGAGATGGTTTATAATGGAATTTTGCTCAGCTGCAGTGGTTTGGAATTGTCCTTCATGACTGACATGACCTCTTTTGCCATCTAGATAAGATGGAACTTACCGCATAATGATTTTTTTCCTTCTCCAGGATGTACTTTCTTTGTGCTAATATTACATTCACACGGAAAACATCATTTTCAAGTCACAGTGTGCCATATGTAATATTCTACTTTAAATCATGTTATGCTTTTTAAGTCATACAAGTCTGTGTCAGTATGTCACAGAGATTAGGAGGTGGGTCTCTAAAAATTCATTCCTATCCACAAATCCATTAATCTTGTACATTTTCTTGGAAAAAGTCTGCTTTCTGTCCTTGAACAACTGCCTGCATATAGGCTTATTTTTTTTCTTTATTGTTAAGGTGATTCTCCTGTTTTTTGCCATTATATATTAATAGGGCCATATGGCCAACTTATTTTTCCTGTTTCAGTGTTTACTTCAAATTCAGGATTACTGATGTTATCTTTAAATAGATTATGAAAGTAATGGTAACTATATAGTTTTAGAGTATAGTTTTTGCTAAAGGAGATTATACAATAATCTATATTTCATATCAGTATGAAATGAAAAACATTACACAAGTTTGACCTAGTTATTTTTAAAAAGTACTTGTAATTGTGTTGAAAGTATTATCCTGACTTCTTACTATTTGATATGATCTTAAATAATATTATGTTATCTGTTTTTTCATTGACACAGTTTAGTAAATTGAAGCTTCATATATAGGAGATACACCTTCATATATAGGACATACACAAAATGAACCCTCTTCTGTTTATTTAGCCATGATTTATATATAAGTGGTACATTTCGTGATCCAGTAACTAAAATTTATTAGGAGAGATCCAACATATTATGTTACTCTTACAGAGACATAATACTGTTACAGAGACCTAGTATGAAGGGCAAAACATTTAAACAGAAACAAATTTTCATAGCCTCAGCTGAGTGTATTATTTCATAACTGTCTTTGGTTATAGATAAATTTAGAAGGCACTAATAATTATGTAAAATAATATGATAACAATAAAGTTGCTCTGATGTGATAAGTTGTGAGATATTTCAAATTTGGCATCATATGTTTTATTTTTTCCTATTTAGGGCCACACCTACCACATATGGAAGTTCCTAGGCTAGGGGTCAAATCAGACCTGCACCTGCAGGCCTATGCTACAGCCACAGCAACACCTGGATCCTAGGGGCATCTCTGACCTATGCCGCAGCTTGTGGCAACACCAGATCCTTAACCCACTGAGCGAGGCCAGGGACTGAAACTGCATCCTCACGGATACTAGTTGGGCTCTTAACCTACTGAGCCATAATAGGAACTTCAGCACTGTATTAACATTTAATTATATTTCACTGAGAGGTTCTCGGAATGTAAAAACCTATCTTAGGAATTCAGGGTGTCAATGTATAGCACTCTTGTCTTTCCCTCCTGAATTAGAAATAAACTGGAAAAATAAGACACAATAGACACCCAGGTGGATATAAAAATTGTTATTGGAAAAAAGTGTAGGAAATTAGTCTAGATTTGTATCTAAAAGATATTGCTGTGGCTCTGGCATAGGCCAGCAGCTGTAGCTCCAAGACGACTACTAGCCTGGGAACTTCCATATGCCACAAGTGCGGCCCTAAAAGGACAAAAAGACAAAAAATAAAAAATAAAAGAGATTGACTATTATTTTTTCTTCTCTGACAGCACCCCTTTTTCTATACTTGTAAATGACTTGGAACTACCTATCCCATTAAAAGACTGTGTTTACAAAGCAACTTGAGTTTTCAGGATAGCTGCCTCTCACTGGTTGAAGTGGGAAAACATAAAGCAAATGCTTAGAAGTTAAACCTTTCTACTCTTTAATTCTACAAAGTCAAGAAATATGAACCAGATAGTGAATGACAGGATCTTCTTACCTACCAAGCAGATAACCAGTCAAAAGAGAAAAAAACCAGAAGATAATCAGTCAAAAGAGAAAAATATTTGGCAAGGAAAGATATTTTAACACAAGGGTTCTTCATATGAAAATGTGGTATCAGAGAAAGAGGGTGTTCCCACCAGCATAGCATAGTCTAATAAAGTATGTTTCACTTAATTGATTGACTACTCCCTGATAAGATACTTTTATCCCTCTAGTAGTGACTCATTAATTTTTCATTCCCTAAAATGAGGCAAAAATGTCAATATGTCCTCTGGGATTCAGTAGCTCTGCTGATAAAAGTGGTTATTCACTTGTGAGGGCCATGGAATTATATGGACAGGAGAAATAACCAACAAATTGAGTTGATTATTATGTGAAAAATATTTACATGAAAGTACTGATTTTTCTTTCTGTTTAAAGTTTATAAAAAGAATCAAGATTAACCTTGATTAAAGATTCACTTTTTTTAGATCTTAAAATTTTTTATTTTCTTTCCTATTTAATTATGCTAATGAAAATTGCTATTATAAGATACTTTAAGAATTTTGGAGTTTTATTTTCTATTATCTATTGATTCTCACTGAGGTAAATTCAGATAGAATAAAGGAATTCCCGTCATGGCTCAGTGGTTAACGATCCCAACTAAGATCCATTAGAACACGGGTTCGATCCCTGGCCTGACTCAGTGGGTTAAGAATCCAGTATTGCCGTGAGCTGTCGCAGACGTGGCTCAGATCTGGCATTGCTGTGACTGTGGTGTAGGCTGGCAGCTACAGCTACGATTCAACCCCTAGCCTGGGAACCTCCATATGCCACAGGTGTGGTCCTAAAAAAAAGACCAAAAAAAAAAAAAAAAGAAAAGAATGAAGAAGTATGTGAATCACACTCTATGTATTTTCCTTAAATTAGTTAAGCTAATACACGTAAGTGAGAATATATGTGAGAGAATAAAGTTAAATATTTGTGTTTTATTTTAGCAACTTCAGTTGTCATATTAATTTAATAAATTTTTGTGATGGTACATAATTAAAATGTTATTAAACTATCTTAAAGGGAAATATTTTATAGGAAGTAATATAGCAGACTATGGAATTCATGGCTTATATTCTTTTATCATTCATGCATTTTGATAAAATAGTATCTATTCAGTTGATAAGACAAGGTTAGATACAACAAAGAGAAGTTTTAGATAGATAAATGTGTCTTGGAGTTCTCTTTTGGTGCAATGGGTTAAGACAGCATTGTCACTGCAGTGGCTTGGGTCACTGCTGAGGTGCAGGTTTGATTCCTGGCCCAGGAACTTACTAGGCCATGGGTGCAACCAAAAAAAAAGGGGTGGGGGTGAAATATTCTTACATCAATTTTTTAATTGGTTTTTTATTTATAGTACTTTGAACATAAGAAAAACTTTGAAGACACTATATGTTTCTGTAAATCACAGCAGTGGTATTTGTTACCTAGATTTCAAGGCATTGGCTCACATATTCTATTTGACAAGCTAAAGGCAAAGCATAAAACACAAGCTAGACTTCAAATCTCCATGATTCTAGACTACAATATCATGGCATCCTGAAGTAATCTCTAAATTAATCCACAAGAGATAAAAACACTCAGAAGGGACATTTATGAATTACTGTCCATACAGAGAACTATTCAAGGGCCTTCCTGTGGACACCCAGGCACACTTTTACTCATTCAAGTGGAGCTCTTCCCAAGATTTTATGACCAGAGTCTGGTGGGTAGAGAAAATTGTATTATAAATTATAAAAGTTGGTAATAAAGTACAAACTTAATTTTCTTCCTCCAGTTTTATAGGTAGAGATACAGATATAAGTATGAAGATAAAAAGAATAAATTACATTTTTTCTCCTTTACATATGCATATTTAATAGATAAACAATATTCACCTTTGGTAGATAAATTTTGCTGGTGAAAGCTCAATATGATCCCTCAGAGACACAGAGATAGAGGTGAGAAGAACATCCATTCCCCCTCTCTCTCTCCCTGTTTCCCTCTCTGTTTTTGGTGCTTGTCATATATATCTGTCATGCTTCTGCTCAGGACAGTGAAGGCTTTGATCTAGCTAAGGAGGTGTGGGTGGGCAAGGCTATGACTTATTAGAAAACTGTCTTTCTAAAATCTCAAATGCCCAAATACCAACATTGGAGTTGCCTGAGTCTGTCCTCTCTGATTTCCCCCAGCACATTAGCAAGAGCTCTCTGTCAGATTTGGAGCTTCTGATAATAAGTAGGCTTTTGTATTAAATGCAAGTTCTCCAGGAAACTTTTGAAAGTGAAAAGGAAAAACAGAGAATTGAAGATGAAAGGGAGTGCATTTTTTTTTCCCCTACGGCAATACATTTACTCTGTAAAGTAATGCATTTATCTATACTTATGCTTTTTACTACTATTCTGTACTCACCTCATCTGATTTATGCTAATGTCTGCCCAAAATGACAATAGAAGCAGAAAGTTATATAGAGTCACTCACAGTATTTGCTTTACTATTACTCCACCTACTGGAATTGCCCTTTACTGACCACAAATTTCTAGGACAGAGACTTGGAAAATGTGATAAGGGGAATTGGAATTATGTACAAGAACCGACAAAACTATTTTCTTCATATTGTTTTGTTTAATAGGATGATACTTACAAAAATAGGCAGAAGTTTTATTGGAGCATTGGTTGAGAATGTTCAGAAACAGGATACATTGTTTTACTCTTTATTATTTTATGTTCTCAGCTACTGAGTCCTAATCACAGTAGATTTCTATAATCTTATAGAAATAGGGTTATGTTGATATTAAAATGCTGCATTGCACATTATTCCAATATGTGCCATTTGCTTATCAATCAGGCATATATGCTTTTGCTATACAAATAAAATTGAAGTTTTCAGTGTTTCAGAAAGATATTCAAATAAAACAATTGTAGAGGAACACTGAAATATTTTGTTGAGTGTTGTTTAAAATATCTAGGTAATTAAAATAACTTTTGTTATAAATACAGAAAACTTTTGCATTTACTGCAAATTAATGTGTTCTAACTTAGTAGGTTTTCTAGGTCATTTAAATCAGAGCATAGGAGTCATCTATATATAAACACATTTGCATTTATTTTTAGACATATTTTAAAAATACAATATAACTTTATTACATTTAATCAGAATTTAATTATAACTAGGATTACATACGATATTTATATGGAGCACTTGATTGAGCAGGTAATCTATCCATGGCCATACATATGTTAAAAACTGTATTTAAAATAACACACTGATGCAAAATATTCTAGGATGTTGGCAGTTATCAGGATCCCTACGCTTTGTCTTTTTTTTTAAATGAACCAAAGTGAAAGGCATTTATTTTTGAAGTGAATTTAAAAATGATTTCCCTTCATAATAATGTAGAAACAAATTGATACGAAACTGATGATGAATAACGTGTGTGTTTATGTTTGTGAACAAATATGCTATGTACAGGCATTGTTAATCCCCATATTTTTATTACTTTTTTTTTTTTTTGTCATTCTGTCTTTTCTAGGGCCACACTCGTGGCATGTTGAAGTTCCCAGACTAGGGGTCGAATTGGAACTGTAGCCACCGGCCTACACCAGAGCCACAGCAAGGCCAGATCCGAGCCCCATCTGTGAGCTGTACCATAGCTCACGGCAATGCTGGATCCTTAACCCACTGAGAGAGGCCAGGGATCGAACCCTCAACCTCATGGTTCCTAGTCGGATTTGCTAACCACTGAGCCATGACAGGAACTCCTATTACTTTTTCTTGAATGTACATAAATAAAAATAACAGGACAGACAGCTTTATGTCGGGCAACTTTTAGCATATTTCATTAACCACTGACATTACATAGAGGCTATTAAATCTGTATTATGAATGATCATATAATAAATATTAAATTAAGGACTTCTACTTTCATATCCAATAAAGGCAAAACTTTTTGTAAAAAAACTAGTCATAGACTAACTTAAAAAACATTTTTTGTATGGTTATTCACAAATATCATGTGGAACACAGCAAAAATAAAAGATAGTCTTATGTTAGTTATGACAAAAAATATCCTTGTCTGAGCACAAAATGAAATGAACTTCTTTTCCTCTGCAGAACAATAAAAGCATGTACTAGATACAACTGAATCAACACAGCTGGTTGCTAGCATTATGATTAGGAATGCACCAGTTTGGATAAAATAAGAACTGGCCTGAATCTTTGCCCAAAGCTTACACTGAAATGACCCTATAAGAAGTTAAAATACTTTGCCCAACTTCTTTTTTTCCCTCAAATTTCAAATGTCCTGTTTTTATAATGAAAGATTGGGGACATCCTATTTCTTGATTAACTTATAAAGGAAGTTCTAAAATAAAAGTAACTGAATATACAAGTATAGAACGAAATACATGCTAAATTTTAATAACCCAAATTTGTAATCCAAAATAGAGTAAAAATATTTTTTTATTTATCTATTATTTATTTATTTATTTTGTCTTTTTGCCATTTCCTGGGCCACTCCCATGGCATATGGAGGTTCCCAGGCTAGGAGTCCAATTGGAGCTGTAGCCAATGGCCTACGCCACAGCCACAGCAATGCAGGGATTTGAGCCGCATCTGCAACCTACACCACAGCTCACAGCAACACTGGATCCCTGACCCACCAAGCAAAGCCAGGGATTGAACCCGCAACCTCATTGTTCCTGGCTGGATTCATTAACCACTGAGCCACAACGGGAACTCCAAAATAATTTTTATCTTTAAGTGAATTCCATCTTGGGGTCTTTCTTCTCAAGTAAATATTAAAAGAATACATGCAAAAACATAAATGTTTAATTTTTAACCAGATTTTTGAAGAAGGGTATTGAATATTTTATTGCATGTCAATATACACTTCGTGTTGTTTAATGTTTCAGTGGTCATTATAGCAATGTTTTGTTGGGTTACAGTCTGAATAAACTGAGTAAATTTGTAACTGTCCATTCTGCAATATAGGTTAGAGTATAGGGAAGACTGTTAATGAAAAATAATATATTTCAAGTATGCATATTACTGTCAGATATTGAGTCAAAAGTAGAACTAATATAAGAGTTACAAGTAAGCCCTCTAAAGGAATCATAACTCCCAAATATCCTTGCATGTTCTCAGGAAAACGCAGATATAATTATCAATGTTCTGACATTGCCACTTGCATTGCATTTCCCTGAAACTGGTCTAGTAGTAAATCACTAGCCAGTTCCTAACAGTTTAGTGTTCTTCCACCTATTAACTAATATCTCAGAGTAGAGTCACATGATTTAAAACTAGTCAGCAGTGGTTGAAAGTGCAAATTTTTTAAGACATGAATGTAGAAAACCTCTAAAGGGCATATTACTCACTGGAATCCCAGCAGGCTAAAACAGTAGAACACCGTCTTCCCTTTGTGGTGGGAGGTGTTCAGTGTGTCTGTTATGGGGGAAGTGAAAAAAATGTTTAGGGAACAGAAAGTGAGAAAGTAGAAAGTTTGGGAAGAAAAAAAGAGACTACAAAGGAAAAAGTAAAAAAAAAAAAAAGAGGAAGAAGATAAGTAGGAGGGCAGAAGAAAAAAAAAGAGAAGATGGGTGGAAGGATGATGATAGGAGGAAGAAAAAACAGCATGAAGCAGAAAATAAGGTGGAAGAAAGATCAAGTGAAGATAAGTGAGGGAAAATAGGAAGAGGGAGTAAATAGAATGTAGTGGTTTCTAGGTTTTTGTTAATGTCTGCTTAAGGCTGGTCTGAGATGACCTCCCTGCTTCTTACAGTACTGGTCCCAGGCATATAGGGCAGGGCTACCCTCAGACCCTCCTTCATGTGCACCTTGTCACACAGAGATCACTATGTGGCTATGCTTTTAACATTCATTTCAAACCAACCTTCTACCATGATTTTATCTTTTGTGAACAATAAGATTCAAGCTTTGTTACAAATGAATTAGGATGTTGAAGAAATAACGGGCATTGCCAATAACCCATTAACAAAAATCAACTCAAGTACTATGTTTATTTCAGAAGATAAATTAATTTTTAAAGAGACTTATCCTAAGAAAATATTCCTATAGTCTTCAATCTCTTTTTTTTTTTAAATCTCTTTAATTCATTGACTTGTCTTCAAACTCAACACCGAGTTCCTTGAAAGTTTTTCTACTGTAGAATTGTTCTATAGTATCAAATACATACAGTTTTCTTCTTTGCTCAGGCTCCTGACTAGAGTTTCTAAAACCTTAATTTCCTAAATGATACCTAAGTGTAATTTCCTAATGTCTTAGTAGCAATAGGAATATTTTTTGCCATAATTGGGTTCTGTCCTCAGTACCTGAAATAGCTCCAGAGCAATAGAAATGAAATGAGCATCTTCTGTTATTCATAAGAAACACCTATGAAAGGCACCTAACTTTATGTTAATGAAGTGACTTTTGGAGAGCCCCTAAGTATGAGGGGGCTGATTGCCAGGGCAACCAACTGGTGTTATCAGAGGGCTGGAATTTTCAGTCCCAACTCCCAGCCTCCAGTGAAGGAAGATGTGCCAGAGTTTGAGCTGATCACTGCTGGACAATGATTTAATCAATCATGCCTCTGTAACAAAGCCTCCATTAAAAACCTAACCAAAGTGATTTAGAGAGCTTCTGGGTTGGTGAAACATGGGAGTGCTAGAAGGGTGGCTTTCCCAGGGAGGGTGTGGAAGCACAGCATCCCTTCCAACATATCTTATCCTATGTACCTCTTCATCTGCCTGTCATTTTTTATCCTGTTAGATATTCTTGGTAAAAATTAGTAATAGCAAGTAAAGTGCTTTGCTGAGTTCAGTGAGTCGTTCTAGCAAATTACTGAATCTGAGAAGGGGGCTGTGGAAACCCCCAATTTATAATTGCTTGATCAGAAGTACAGATGGCAGACAACCTGAAAATTGTGATGAGTGTCTGGAGTTGGGGTGGGACAGTCTTATGCTACTGAGCCCTTAACCTATGGAATCTTCACTCACTCCAGTTAGTGTCAGAATTGGGTACACCCTGTCAGTGTCCACTGAGAATTGGAGAATTGCTTGTTGTGGAAAAAACCTGCATATCTATTGTCAGAAGTGAAGTGTAATAGAGTACAGAAAACAGTTTTTTCATTTATCTACCTTGACTTCTTGTCCTAAAGTTCCTTTCTCCGGAGGTCTCTGAAATGCTGCTTTTGTGGTAAACAGCATTTACCCTGCCACATCGCAGGAAGTATGCAGCCCCGTTTTGCTTCAACTCAAACCCGGCTCTCCCCATAGCACATTTTATTTTGGTCCATTTAAAGAAAGGCTATTTATTTTCTAGTGAAATTGATTCAAAAGTGGAGGAGGGAATTAAAATCCTTTGGGCTTTCAGCTATTATTTCTTGCCTGTTTATAAAATGTCCTCTTTCTTTGTGATTCATGCCCTCTGCATGTGCCAGCTCCTTTATGCTAGGGCATTCCAACACATTTTTGAAAGACTGAACAACTTTGATTTCTGAACTCGTGAGATATTAAGCAGTCTTTGGGCCAACCCATCTAACTCTCCACTTTACTAATTCTCAATTCTACTTGAACAACCTGATCCATAAACTGCATCATTCATCTTGACATGGGACTCACATTACCTCTGCACTGTCAGGGATTCTATGAGGTGAAAAGACAAAAAAAAAAAAAATTCCAGTGTTGGAGCACCTGGGAATAGCTTTTTAAGCTGTTATATTTGTTATTTCTTTTGAAATTGCTTTATTTTTTAATCTAAACTCCTTTCATCAATGCAAGTCCTAAACAAGATCTATTACAAACACAAGATCTTTGTGTGATTATGTGTGTATTTGGAAATTTAGGAAATGGCATGACTGCATATATGGGTATGGGTAGATAAATTGAGGAATAGAAATAGCATTCATGGAAAGGAAAGTCAATTTATAAGAGAAATAAAGTATACAGAGCAAGAGCTCAGAAATGTTGGTGACAGGTTCACAGCTCTAAGGAAGAGGTTTTTAAACTTTTTTGGAAGAGTTCCTGCTTTGGCACAATGGGTTCAGCAGTGTCTCTTGAGTGCTGGGATGCAGGTTCAACACCTGGCCTGGCACAGAGGCACATTGGGTTAAGTATTGGCTTTACAATTGCGACTGAAATCTGATCCCTGGCCTGGAAACTTCATATGCCACAGGGTAGCCAAAAATGGGAAAAAAAAAAAAAAGGAAGAAAGAAAGAAAGGAAGAAAGAAAGAAGGAGAAAGATAAATAGATAAAAAACATAAACTTCTTTGGTTTCATCTATTTTTCAGAGAGCAGTAGAGCAAAGAGAAGCCAATTGACATGTCAGTTAGTCATACAGGAATTAAAGTATGCACTTTCAGCTGCAACTATAATTTTTCATTCACTGTTCATTTAATAATTAATTCAACAAATATCTACTGAACATTCACTGTCTATGGAACATTCACTAGATGCTGGCCTAAAGAGTGTAAATGAAAAGCTCTCACAGGGAAACAAGCATGAGGAAAAACAGTTGTAAAATGTGATAGGTGCTAAAATATAGACATGCACAGGGCTGGAGGAGCTCAGAAGAGGGAACAAAATCTAATTTGTAAGAATCAGAGGTTTCAGAGGTATTAATCTTTGAATTAGGTAGTGAACAATTATTAGGAATTATTTAGAAATAGAAAGATAAAAGGCAATCCCCCCCAAAAAAATAATATCACATGCAAGAATACAGAGGTATAAAAAAGCAGTGGTATGTTCAAGATAGCATAAAAGTGTCCAGAGTAATTGTGCACATGACACAAGACAGCAGATAACCTCGCTAGTGGTAATAGAAATGTAATGCAGGCCACACATGTGATGTTAAATTTTCTAGAAGCCATATTCAAAAAGTAAAAAGAAATGCAAAAATCAGTTTTACTGATATATTTTATTCACCTGATACTTCAAAGATACTGTTTCCATGTGGAATAAGCACAAAATTATTAATGAAATATTTTGCATTTTAAAAATCATTAAAGTTTGAAATGTTCTCTGTACTTAGAACACATCTCAATGCACACAAGTCACATTTCAGGACCCATCAGATAAATGGTGTGAGTGATCACCTTATTGGATGGTGTTCCTCTAACATTAGGGTGAATGTCACATGACATGGTTGTTCAGTAATGTAAAGAGTCATTTTAAGAGAAAAGATATTCTCAAGAGTCTCCCATTATGGACAAATCATTTCTATTTCATTTAATTTCACATTTATTGTAATGTTACTTAAATGTGGGCAAGCATGAATCTAATGATAAATTTCTCAAGCTTATAGCTCTTGTACACTTATAAGATCTGCACAGATGCCATAGAAATCATTTAAATGCTAATAAGCAGTATAAATTTCATATGATAAGTAATATAATTTAATTAATGCTTCAAACATTGATAAAAAATTGGCTTTTCCTAGCGTATTCTAAGTTCAACATACACACACTAATTTACACTACTACAAAACTTTTGCTAGTATACTACATAGTTATGTTATTTTAAGACAAGAATGGATATATATTTTTTTGTCTTTTTGCCTTTTCGAGGGCCACTCCCATAGCATATGGAGGTTCCCAGGCCAGGGGTTGAATCCGAGCTGTAGCTGCCGGCCTACACCAGAGCCATAGTAATGCAGGAGCCAAGCCGCATCTGTGACCTACACCACAGCTCATGGCAACACCAGATCCTTAACCCACTGAGGAAGGCCAGGGATCAAACCACCAACCTCATGGTTCCTAGTTGGATTCGTTAACCGCTGAGCCACTATAGGAACTCCGAATATATTTTTTTTAGAATTCACATATAAATAGAATCATATGATATTTGTCTTTTTCTGACTTATTTCTCTTTGCATAATGCTCTCAAGATCTATCCATGTTGTCACAAATGGAAAGCTCTCATTATTTTTATGGCTGAATATAATATTGTGTATATATATGTGTGTGTGTGTATACACACTACATTTTCTTTATCCATTCTTCCATAGATAGACACTTAAGTTGTTTCCATATCTTGGCTATTGTAAATATTGCTGCAATGAACATAGGTGTGGATGTACCTTTCCTTCTTACTGTTTTCATTTTCTTTGGACAAATGGGCCTTTATTACTCTTTTACTTGTTAATCTACAAATTAAAATAGTTCAAAGTTATGCCAATGTTCTTTTAAAAACAAACAAACAAAAAAACAAATTCCTTTGTCAATTCTTGGTTGTAAGGCAGGTCACTCATGTAGTCCAGAGGCATTGAGTGTTTAGGTTACTGTCAAATAGAAAACAGAATATTTTTAAACATGATACAGAACCTGTGAATTCTTTGTGACTTAGTTTGTAGATGGTCCTCTTTGAGATATTTTGCTGTTGCCACATTAGAATATTTCTGTGATGCCTAAAAAGTTAGTAGGGATTCATTCAAAGGCTCTGGGATTTGCAAAGTCAGCTTTAGTTTTTAAAAATGGAAGTGCCTATGAATGTAGATAGATGTTTTACATGTGTAAGAAGTATGATTCTAAACTTCTGAGGTTCTTGGTTGAGGAAAATAACAATTTAAATATTCTTACTCACTGTGGGAAAGTAAATACAGTTAAAATATTGTTATTCAAGCCTTCTTTTGCTATCTCTTTTGGACTTGTCTTAAAAATCACTTAGAATTGCATATGCAAATCTATTCCACTACTTCATAATCCCCCAAATTTTATTACTAAATTGTCCTCAAAAATAAAACTGCTCCACCACCGAGCATGTTCAGCGGAGCAGTGAAGTTTGACTAGGTCCTTGGTCTGCCTGGGGTACTACTCTGAGAAAACAATAGTTGCAACATTTACCTGAATATACACGGCTAGGAGCATTTATTTTTTTCTATGCTGACAGAGTTTGGTAGCCGTAATTGAATTTTCTTCATTTCTGTTTTTGTATGTAATAACTTAATAGTAGTTCTTTTTTTCAAATATATAAATCTCACGTAGGATTTAAAATGTTTGGGAGTTCCCTTGCAGTATAGCAGGTTAAAGATCCTGTATTATCACTGTAGCAGCTTGGGTTGCTGCTTTGGACAGGTTCAGTCCCTAGCCAAGAAACTTTCACATGCCACAAATGTAGCCAAAAGAAAATAAAAAATAAAAATAAAGGAGTTCCCACTGTGACTCAGTGGGTTAAGAATCTGACTTGTATCCATATGAATACAGATTTGATTCCTGGCCTCCCTTGGTAGGTTAAGGATCCAGTGTTGCCACAAGCTGTGGCATAGGTTGCAGATGTGGCTCAGATCTGGCACTGCTGTTGTTGTGGCGTAGGCTGGCAGCCACAGCTCCGGTTTGACCCCTAGCCTAAGAACTTCCATACGCTCCAGGTGTGACCCTAGAAATAAAAAAAGAAAAAACAAAAAAATTTAAAAGTGTTATCAGCTCCACCTTCTGTGATTAATATGCTGATTATATTTGATTATACATGTTATTTGTTTATAAAAAGGTGTCTAGAAAATTATTAGTAGTTCTTATATTGACTTCTTTTGCTAAATATTTAAGAGTAAGTTAACATTATTTTTGTATAGGTATGTATGCGCATGAATTTAATAAGATGCACATCCATTCAGAAATGATATATTACACTTCTTTTGTTTTAGAAGCTATTTAGAAACTTACACACTATTAAATAATGTGATACTGAAAACATCACAGTCTCCTTGTTGACTGCTAAATATTACAAAAATCATAATTCTCTGAATATTGTATTGATTATACATTAAACTAAAACAATTTTCTCAACAATCTGTTTCTCAGAACCCAGACCCAGTTGAGGAAAAAAAAAATGATTGTAAAGAGCTCAGTGTATCAAACAAATCACTAAGATATCCATATGTGCTTTGTGGAATTTTAATTCCTTACTATATTTTAATTCCTTACTATATTTTAATTCCTTACTATATTATTATTTCATGGAAAAAAAGGGTTAATAAGCTCAAATAAGCTTACAAAATCATAGATTAAATCTTGTTAAAGTAGCTGCTTTGAAACTGACTTTCTCCATGACGACCACATAATAATTTTCTTTGTGACTTTCTAATAGGAGTTTATAGCTACAGAGTTATGCAAAAGTTTCTGATTAAGCTACAACTTTCTCTATAGGATCATATATCCAGGTCACTAACTAAAAATAAGAAAATATCTTATTTTTTTTTAAGTTATGGTACTGCAGCCAGATACTTATAGGAATGTTTACTGCATAGGTAAAAGATTTCTATCAGTATTTTCCACATTTCTGTCCTCCTCCCAATGACAAACATATATATTAGATTAAAAATGATTATACTGAAATATTTATATTTTGTTTTATGTCATTGTGTACAAATTCATGTTGCAACTATCATTAAATAATGACTAAAAATAATAAGTCCTCAGCAAAAATATCTAGTCTTAGTGATAATATTAGTCTATTTGACATTGAGAAAATTAATATTTGGAGCTTTACATGATAGATTTTAATAGATAAACATGGCAGCTTATAATAATTGATATTATTTTATTGTATATTTTAGTAAATGGGCTTATATTTTTCTCTAAGTTGATTTTCTAAATCACCTAGATTTTTATCTATTAATGCATTTATTAAAAAAATTTGAGCCTAATGGAACTGGATTATTTATCCATCATTCAAGAAATATTTATTGAAAATTCACTTCCTAGCATGTTCCAGATGCTAAGCATTTTTTAAAAAATTAAAAATTCCTAATATTTTGAAAGTTTTTGGCATTATAGTAAATAAATATGCAGATAAATGACTCTCATATTTCTCATGGTGATAAGTACTCTGGAGAAAGATACAGCAAAGATGAAGACTAGGAAGTGCCAGGGTGAGGGACAGGTATACAGTGTTAAATAGGGTTGCCAAGGAAGTTGACTTTCAGAAGGTAGAATTTGAACAAAGTGCTAGAATGTCTATGTAGTGGAAGAATATTTCAGGCAGAGGAAGAAGCAAGCACAAAGGCACTCAGGAGAGAATTTGTCTAGCATGTTCAATAAGTAGCAGGCCATGAACTGAATGAGGGGGAGGCCAGAAGGTGATGAGGTCAGAAAAGTAATCAAAAGAAAAGCAGATCAACCTAGGGCCCTCTAGGTCATTGTAAGAAACTTCACTTTTACTATAAGTGAAATGGGAAGTGGATGGAGGGTTTGGGGCATAGAAATAATATGATCTGGCTTATTTTTAAAGAACACTCTGAACTTTGTTGAGAATAGACAGTTTGGGGAAAAAAAAGAAGAGGAACAGAAGTATAAGTTTCAAGCTATTGAAATAATCCAGGTAATAATAACAGTGTGTGAACCAAGGTGTTCATGGTGGAGATGGTGTAAAAGGGTCAGTTTCTGAACATGTTTCAAAGTAAAGAGGGTAGAATTTTCTGATAGACTGGCTGTAGGATGATGAGGTTTTAGCTTAATCATTTAATTAAAGAGTAGAGGAAGAGAATGTGGAAGAGAAAGTGTTAAAAGAGTATGGGACTTCTAAATAAAGATATTGAATTGGTAACTGGAGTGTTTAATATGGAGTTCAGAAGAGAGATCTGAACTAGAGATTTATGTCTGGCAATTGTCAGCATGGAAATGTGTCTCAGGTCAATGGGACTGAATGAAATTAAGAAGGAAATGAATGGAGACATGGAAGAAAAGAGGAGCAAGGATCAATCTCTGAGGCCTTTCAAACTGGCAAGATAGGAGATTGAAAAAAGATATCAAGAAGAGTACTGGGAAGAAATAGCCAGTAAGGAAAGATGAAACCAGGAGGATGATCTGGGAGGAAATCAGATGAGAAAAGAGAATTCACCTTTGATAGCTGACTTTGATGAGCAAATCTTGAGTAAAGTGGTTGTGATAACAGGCTGAATGAATGCCTTGAATTCAAGGAAAATGGAAGGAGGGAAATAAAGAAGTAGTCAGGGAACTGAACATAGAAATATTTACTGTAAAACAGGGTAGAGAAATGAGGTATTGTCAGAAGAAAATATAGACCTAAGAAATTTTGATTTTGATTTTTTTTTTTTTTGAGGATGGGAGGAATTACCACTGATATGTTAATATAAATAATCTGGTAAAGAGAAATGCTGAAGCTTTGTCCATGTGTAGCTGAGAAAGAACAAAATGCAGTGCTTGTGAGGAAAACTGATTTTAGAACATAAGTCATCCATAGAAACAGAGGGAAGGAACTTCGATTAGGAAGTTTGGTTAGTTTATGGAAATTCCTTCCTGATTGTTCCTTTTTTCTTATTCAGGTAGTAAACTAGGTTATCAGCCAGGAAGGAGGACTGGGGAGATAAAGTTTGAAGAGGGAAAAAAAAAAAAGCTTTCTGGGAGCCTGGGGTATTGACTGAATTTGGGGAAATGATTGTTTATTTCTTGTCTATACTAAAGAAAACAGTTGATGTTTGTGATTATGAACTTAAAGAGAGACCAATCTCTGTAATTGGCTGTTTCTACCTAGCCATTTTCAACTATATGAGTACAAGTGTGGAATACAGGGAGCTGTATTTAACTAGAGGTGTAATTTTGATACAGATTATGAGAGGAGTACAGAGTTAAAGTTGATGATCAATTTGCCAGGTTTAAAAATGAATCATTTGGTGATCATTCCTTCTACTATTATTTTAAAAGTTATGTCAGTGGTTAAAATGCAATGATGTGAGGGTCTGTAAGCAGAATTAAACAAATTCACAGGAAAACCCATTCCAATTCCATGTCCCAGAGGTAGCCACTATAAGTAGTTTCATGTCTATCCTTCTAGTCATTTTTCTATGAATACATAAAAGATAGATTTTTTTAAAACCACATATTGTTTTACACTATTCATATGGTTTTGGTACTTCTTCACTCAATAATGTATCAAATGTGCACTTCCTTGCTGGTTCTTAGAGAGTTATCTCATTTCGCAGATACATAATATGCTATTATATTGCTAAACAATAAATAATCACCTTTTGATTTAGGTTGTTTTAGCTTTTGCTATTAAGGGTAATGCAAAATGAACATCTATATCCCCAGAAGTTTATTAGAGCTTGAATTATTCCTTCAGTGTAGATTACTAGAGGAAGGATTACTTAGAGTATGCAGTATTTTATAGTTTCTACTAAGTAAGAGCCACAAAGAAGATAGCAATTTATTCCTTTTTCAAGTTTGTTATCAACAATAGATAAGAAAAATGGTAATTCATTTAAGTATATTTATTGTTATGAACAGTTTGAGCATTACTTTACATTATAATACTATTATAAAATAGTTTCTTTATCTATTGAGATGTTACTTCCTTTTCTCTTAAAGATTTTAAATGTAAAATTTTATATTCCTTAAATAATTTTGACTTAGTGATGATTTGCTAACATTTTATTTATTTAAAATTATTTTTTAGAACTTTTACACTTATATTTTAAAGTGAAAGCCACCTGCATTTTTTCTCCTATGTCTTTATCTAGTTAAGATATCAAAGTTATAATAATTTGGTGTATTTATCTTTTTTCTCCTAATTCCAAGTGATTCGCATAAGTCAAATATATTTCTAAAAGACTTTAAGATATTTCCTTATAAAATAGCTAGGCTAGATATTTTTAAAATGTATTTTTCATATGTGGGTTAGGAAAGTGGAAGAAGTTTAGTTAATGATTTGGTTTTCTTGGTTGCATGTGACTACTGAGATTTTCAATTGCTTTTTAAGTGGTGGAAATTACATTTTGTACAGAAAAATCATCAGTTTCTACCATTTTAAACATTATTTGTACTTGCTTTTTACCATACCTATTTTATTTTTCTGTACAAACCGTTTGTTCCAGTTTAGTGTTGACCATTCTCTCCAGAGAATTTCTATGCATTGTTTAGCAGCATTTTACAGGTTTTGATATGTGGGAATTTCATGGTAGATTCTGAATATGTTTTCATTACATTTTAAAGTCCATTTTCACTGATGAGTACATTTTAAGAGTGTTTTGCAAGTATCCAAAGACATGCTTATTATTATTTTATTGATGTCTTAATTATTCTGTGGTCAGATGATATGCCCTATTTGCTAATAATCATTTGCAGTTTAAGACTTGTTTTTTGGTGGTCAATTTTTATTAATTTTCAATGCATGTACTTGATTTAACAAAGAATAAGTTGATGTCTCTAAAATTAACTCAAATATATAAGGATACTATAATGCTATTACTGAAAATATACTTCCTTTGATATTACCGGCTACTTTTATCCACCATTTTAACTCCATCTTCTTTTTGTAATCTAAATATTAGTTGGCATAAATTTCTTGCCTTACTTTTAACCAAATGCTTAATGATTTGTATAACTAACTTTGTTTCTCCTATTCTGTTCAGACATGTAATAAGACTTAGAGCATTTGTTGTTTTCCAACTGATAGAAGTAACAATGTTTTAAGAACTGTTAGGGGCAGCTGTTCTGATGAATCCTAGCTGAATAATAGATCAGGATTCAGAAATAGTACATAATCAGTTTTCATTAGAAACTCCATTTTAGCTTCAGGTTTGAATAGTAATTTGCCAGAGTATATATAGCCTTCTGGATTTATATACGCTTTCATTCAGCATGGTGAAGATGTTTTCCTTTGTCATCTTCTTGAAATGCTGTGATTGAGAATTCAAGTTTGACTCTAAGTGAAATTAATTTGCAAATAAGCCATCTTCTTCTATAGAGGCTTTGATAGTATTTTCTGTTTTATTATGCAATTTCATCATGATGGGACAAAAAACATATGGTGCAAGTAAGGGATGTGTGTATCCTCAAAGAATCTTCAAATGTTGCCTCTCTTTCATACTTTCCTTTGAGAACTCAAGTGTATAAACTCAAGTGTAAATGAGATCCTGCTGTCTAGCACTGAAAACTAGGTCTAGTCACTTATGATGGAGCATGATAATGGGAAAAGTATGTATACCTGTATGTGTAACTGAGTCACCATGCTGTACAGTGGAAAAAAAATTGTATTGGGGAAATAATAAAAAATAAATAAAAAATAAATAAACTCAAGTGTATCTCATTTTATCCTCAGTATCTCTTCCCTCCTGTCATATTTTCCATCTTTGTGTTGCATCCTAGCTAAACAGTGCAATGACCCATTTCTCCAATCCTCTCTTCAACTATTTCTAATTTATAGAAGTAAGAAATCATGAGTGTTTTTTTTTTAATTTCACCGTCTATATATTTTCATTTTTAATTATTCCATTTGGATCTTTCTCATATCTGCTTGATAGTTTTTCACCTCCCTATTCATTCAGTTATTCTTTCCTGACTGTAATAATATTAAATATACCCATTTTATTTTCTATTTCAGATTACTATAATGTTACATAGAGTAAGTATATTACTCTGAAACAGACACTTTTTTTGTAACTCATGGTAGATAGTTTTTAAGCTAGTGTGTTTTATTTATTTATTTATTTATTTGGTACATTAGTTGAGTTTGTAGAGGATTTTTTTGTTAGTTGGTTGTTTTGTTTTTCTGTATCCCTGGGCTAGATTATGGTGCATCCTTTCAGACTTGTTTTAATATTGTTTCTTATAGTATTTCCAAATATATCACTTTCTATATTAGTCAGGATTCTCTGAGCAACAGAACCAATAAGATGTGCGTATATAGAGAGTCTTATTATAAGGAATTGGTTTACATGATTGTGGAAAATGGCAAATCCAAAATATTCAGGGTAGGTCAACAGGCTGGAAACTCTAGGAAGAGTTGCAGTTCAAGACCTAAGGCAGTTCATTAGTGGATTTCCTCTTACTTTAAAGGATGTCAGTCTTTTTCTAGAGGTCTTCAACTTATTGCATGAGGCCCAGTCGCATTATGGTGGACATTCTGCTTTCCTCAAAGTCTGTTGATTTAAATGTTAAATCCACTCTAATGTACTTTTACAGAGACATCTGTGAAATTTGTTCAAACATCTGGGTACCAAGGTATTTGGGAACCCAGTCAAGTTTACACATGAAATTAACCATCACCACCTGATAAGAATAGAATCTTACATTGATTTCTTAGCTTGAGAATTTCTGGACTTTGCAAAATATTATATGTTTTTATCAGGCACCCCACCATACCCCAACCCCATCAGTGGCAATGACAGAGTGACAGGTCTTCAAATTTCCAACAAAAAGAAGTAGAGTTCCTTGGTATCTCCCTTCTCCTTTGGGTGCATTTTCTTTTTAATCCAGCATCACTAACATGGAAGCTCCTCAAGGGTTGACTGCATTTCTACTTCTTGACCTTTCACAGATTTTTGGCCTATGCCTATATCCATATGAATTTAAAAACGAATCCTCTCATTTCCTAGGTCAAAATATATTTCCCTGGGTAATGACAACATCTGCTTACATCCTTACCATTCTCCTTTCCTGCTTCCTCCTCTTTTGCCTCTTCTCACATCCCCCATATCCCCCCTTCCTCTTTATGAACTAAAGTTTAATTCTGTAATAATTTTATTTCAATTTCCAGATGCTTCTAGTAGGCAAGATTTTTTTTTAAATGATTTACATCCAGAAGGCAGAATACCATCTTTTTAATACGCTTTTCTTTCTCTCTCTAAATTTCTATTGATCTCATGTTAATTTTTGTCTTTTTTTTTTTTGGTCTTTTTAGGGCCCCACTCACAGCATATGGAGGTTCTGAGGCTAAGGGTCTAATCAGAGCTGTAGCCATTGGCCTACACCACAGCCATGGCACACAGGATTCTAGCCTCATCTGAAACCTACACTACAGCACTCGGCAATGCTGAATCCTTAACCCACTGAGCAAGGCCAGGGATCAAATCTGAATCTTTGCATCCATGCATCCCCATGGATCCTAGTCAGATTCAATTCTGCTGCACCACCACAGGGACTCCAATTTTTATCATTTTTAAATTTTATTGATTTTAAGAGGCTTTGGCATATTAAGAACATTAATCATTTATCTCTCACATTGTTTTCTGTATATTTTATCTAATGTATTCACACTTTATAAATGTCTCTATTTTATTAAAAGTTATGTAGCCTAAAATTTATCAACTACATTTTTCTATGTAGCTTTCGAATTCCCTGTTATGATTCTAAGGAATTTCTCCAATTCTAAAATAAATAAAATAAAATCACTTTTAATTTTAATTTTTTAAATGTTATAAATCCTTGAGCATATAGAATTTATTTTAGCTCAAGGAGCAGGTTTGGTGTACAAGCTTATTTTCCCTCAAATAATTAGGTAGTTACTCTCAAATTAATTTTAATTAATCAGACTTTTGCCACTCAACATACTTATTTTACCAATGAAGGAGCTCAGCCAGAATATGACTTACTTAATATTACAGGTAATTAATAGTTAAAATAGGACTTAAATTAAAACCTCCATATAAAGTTAGTCCACTGAATACTTAACACTTCTGTGATTTCTTTTAGCATAGTAAAAATTATTTTATTATCTACCCTTGTGATACCACATCATTTTTTCATTTAAGGCATTCGGTTCTCTTCTGTTAAGTGCCGATAGTGGTAACAGAATGTTTAAGTGTGCATTTGTGTGTGTTTGTAAATTAATTCTCTCAATGAAAAATATAAAATTAACAAGAACACATCTTTATTGAGTAGCAACAGAATAATGGCTACAATAAAAAGTGAGTGCAGACTACAATAAAGCAAATGACATTAAAAATATGTGAGACATACGTAGAAAAAATTTAATTGGTGTGTATTTGTGTACAACATGAACTTTATATAGAGAAGTAGCTTTTACAAATTGGAGTTTATAGTAATTGGGATGTAAAAATTCAACTAATTATATTACCACATATTCTCAAATATGTGTGCACCCTAATTTAAATGTGGAAAGATTCCTTGTTTTAATTTTGTTTTCTTTTTCTCTTGATTGGTTATTTAAAGTTATGATAATACCTCTAAAAAATGAATGCAAGAAATATTCAGATATATAAACATAAATAAAAGAGGCTGTGTTCAATAAGTGAATACTGAATTAAGGCAAATGAAATCTGTGCATATAGCTGGGTGTGTATGCTACCCTGTCTATTTGTCTATTTTAAATCAATCAGCAAGTATTTGAGGTATGTGAAAGGAATTATAAAACATTGTTTCTACTCTTAAGCAATTGAATACTTGTTTTATAACATAATATATTGATACTCAGAGATCAATACCTGGAGTGACTCAAATGTGTAGGCACGAAAATTAAACTATAGAAGTTGAGAAAAGAAAATAGTACAGCCAAAAAAAGATGAAGCAAAATTGAGAGTTAGGTGATTTTTTGGTGCCCTTTTTAATAACTTTGTATCTGAGTGGATATGTGAGTCAGGGAGAATATGGCGTTTTAAGTTAGCTAAGTAAGGTATATGGTAGTCAAACTTAAAGTATTGTGGTCAACACCCTTTTGATAAACTAGTAAATTTACATTGGTTAATCTAATTTGCTTGCTATTTTGACCAAGAAAATACTACTGACAGCCCAGTAATTTTAATTATCAGAATATTCATATGCTTTGGTAAGTTCACATATAATAAAGTAATAAAGTCAAATTTAGCACTCTTGCCATGGACATCAGAACAAGAATTATTTTATGGTGGAGTCTAGTAGAATTTCATTTGGTGTATTTTATTTTAAATGTTTGTTTTGCAAAAAAAGCATTGTGCTGAAGTGAGCCGGTATTAAAGTCCAGGTTTCAGTTTGAGGACATTAATTTCCTTTCTGGTGATTTTTGGCACACTGCCTAAGTTCTCTGAGCTTTAGCATCTTGGATTGTAACGTAAGAAAAACAACTGTCAACAGCACCTACTTCTTGGGTTTATGTAGAGAATCAATTTAGAATCTGTAATATAATTTACAAATCTATAAGATGTAAACAGGGTATCACCAACCAGAATGTATCCTTTTCCATGACTCTGCATCTCTAGATGCTGAGAAGCAGGTAAGCCCTTTGAGGATCAGTGGTACTGGGTCCTGGGATCTTCTATTCTATACTAGATGAAACCTGGCTATTATTGTGGGGCATGGTGGACAAAAACCCTGTATTCAGGTACAGAAGTTCCAATATTCAAAGCTTCTCCTCAGACCCTTTTCCTTTTGATGTTATAATAGTAAAGGGATAGAGGAAAAGGGAAAAAAATATCCTAGAATTGTCAGTAAAAGTTTTCAAAGGAAACAACAGTACAAAAGAGCAAAGGGTTTATGGGCCTTCCATTCAAGCACATACAAGCACAAATAATAAAAGATTAAATTTATCTCCACAGAGAAAGATGAAAAATTAAAATGAGAAAAAATTTAGAGAATAGAAATGGAACAGTCAGAAGCATCCTTAAGGCAGTTAAACTGTAAAGTGCCTATTACTTAACTGCTATTATCGTACAAGACTCAGTGTAATATTGATTCTCTCTAAAGAGAAGCCTCCATATTTTTATGGGTGGGGTGAACTATATTTCACCCCACCCATAATCTTAGGAGCATAATTTATAAGATATACTCTTAGTAGAAGTATATCTTACAAAGTTGAAAATAAGAAGGGATACAAATACTTTGTAAAGAAATCTATGCTACCCAAATTTCCTATAATGCTACAAACACAAGTCTAAAAGGTTTCATGCTGTGAAACTTGAATACAAAGACCATATTAAATCTTTCAATAAAATGCATGAATATTTAAGAGCATACCTTATTTATAATAGAAATTATTATGATAGAGTATTTAAAATAGCATTATTATTTATAGCTTAAATAAATAATTGCTTGAATTTACCACCATCAAATTATATTCTTTTAAAAAATTAATTCCTATGTGTTTTCATAATGGTATCTTGAATGGGAACCATGTTTCCAATGCCTTTATAACTTGATAATATCTTCCATTTTTTCAGACACTTTAAATAAGACTTCTGCTGCTTCAAAATAAGACCTGATTCTGCCATTTTGAATTTATGCTTTTTCTTACCCATATATATTTAGTATGACTGCCTAATATCACTAGTGCTAACTTCTAGAATTATCATGCAATAATATGAAAATATCACATTATTTCCCATGCTTGTAAAAGTCATATTGGCAATCAAACTGTCCATATATTTTACTAAAACACCTTGTTTCTTTCTACATCACTGCTTCCTAATAACAAGAGATGTGACCATCTATCTGAAGATTTTCAGAGCAATTTAGCACAAAGTATGGCTATGAATATTAAAGATTTTTTTAGGCTGAATTCTTAAATATATAATAAGTTTTATGGATAAAAGTTAGGAAGGATTTTCACTACTGTTTCTCTAATTTTTTCTACATCATTATTATGGAATATATATATATATATATATATATATATATATATATATAAATTTTTTCTCATTGTTCCTCAGTTGTCTAGAGAAAGCAACTGATACAGAATTCATTATGATCCAATATTAATTAAAATTTATCTTAGGTTTTCTCTGGCTAGTGATATCTTCCCTACATACATACCACTTTAACACTTGTTAATTCTTTCCTCTGCCTTTTCTCTTATCAAATAACACATTCTATATTTTGGTTTAATAACCATGTTCATTGTGAGTTTCATCCCACTAGAAAATAACCTCCATGAAGGCAAAAATATCTCTTGATTTTAAAGTGTTCATCTATTTCCTAGTATTTGCAAATTGTAACCACTGATAGTTTTATTAATAAATTAAAAAGAACATACAGCTAGAAAACTAGGAAGAACAGACACCACAGTTAAAATACAACTTTTAATATTTACCTTTTGTAAAATTCACTCATTATTATGTTCACTTGTATGAGTTTTGATAAATGCATAGTCATTTAACCATCACTATAATAATGATACCAAACAATTCCATCCACACAAAATATTTCTTTGTATTGCTTTTTAAGTTGATATGTCCCCATTCTTAATGCCTAACAACCACAGAACTTTTCTCCATTCTCACAGTCATGCCTTTTCCGGTATAGCGTAAAAAAGGAATTGTAGTTTGTAGTCTTTTTTAATATATTGTATTTTTCCTACTGTGCCGTTATGGTTGTCCATGTTGTTGGAGGTATCAGCAGTTCATTCCTTTTTTGTTGTTGAGAGTAGTCCTTCTTCATATAGATATACCATAGTTTCTTTTTTTACCAGTTGAAGAACAACTGGATTGCAAAAAAATCCTTGTTGTTATTTAAAAGGTAGGTAAAATGTCTAGGTTCAGAAGGTAAAATGTAGTCTATCTTCTGTGGGCAGTAGCTCCAATGTTGATGTACGTATAAACTCTGATATGTGTCTATGTCTGCCTGTGCATGAGCCACTTATGAGTTCATATGGGACTAAAATATTTGGGTTGCTGGTTCATATCATACCTCAATTCTCAAATCCTTTGTCCTGTCTAATCTGGTATTGACCCTGGGGTTAGACCCAGGCTCATGTATTGGGCCATCATAGACAGGATATGGGAACTTGTTTCTCTAGCTCTCACATCTTCAGTATTCCCTCCATAATTTCCATTTCCCAGGGTCCTTGTTTTCCAGGTTCTCTGGCTTAAAAAAAAAAAAAAGTTTCTCTCAGAATTTTAGCCCCTCTGCTAAAATTGGACTGGGACACATTTGGACTGGGTCTATCCTTGAGATGAGGTGTCACATAGTAAGAGAAAAAAAAAAAAATAGTGGTGATCCCTCACATAAACATCAGAACACAGGTGTTCATCTTGTCTAAGATAAGTGTTTTCTCTCTTTAGGGGTTTTAGGAGCCTGTCACCATCAGTACCATAGTAGTGCATCTCTATGACTAGGGTTGATCTGAGAGCAGAGGTGAGAGAAGAAAAATAGAAAGGAAAAAAAAAAAGTTTTTTCTCTCACCTCTGGAATATAAAAGTCCCCTTTTCCTTGTCTTTTGGTCATATAGAGGAGTTCCCTAAGAGATGCAGTTCTCTGCCTGCTGTGTAGTTTTGAAATTCAGACCACACTCAGATCAAAGTCAGGTAAGAAAGAGAAGGGAAGGGTAGGGAGGGAGGGAGCCAGGAAGAAAGGGAAGGAGGGAAGAAGGAAGTTTGTTTCAGGGTTTGACTTTAGACCCAATCTATCTGCTGCTGTTTACTTTTAGGAGTCCTTGTACTGTTGTTTCGTATTCTGTCCAGATATTTAGTGCTATAATCAGGTGGCGAGGTAGAAGATGGTGCCAATTTGCACCATCTTAACTGCACCCAAAGTCATAAAATGCACATTTAACTACCGAAATCCAGGTTCTTAGTTGATAACCTCGGTGGAATACAATCATATAAATAAATTCATTTGACAGTAATGGAAACCATTAATATATTTTAAATGTAAAAAAAAGCAGGGCTACATGTGTGATTTATTAGCTATGTACTAGAATCTCTTAAATAATCAATTTTAGGTGTGATATAAGTGTGAATATAGGGAATTAATAATAATGGTGTCCCATGAAACATGAGAAGTGTGAGGTAAAGAGAGGCTGGAAACCTTAATGTCACAGGACTGGAAAGAGAGTGCAGGAATCAAACCCAGGCCTTATTTTACAAACCTGAGCTCATCAACACAATGCAATGCATGTTAAGACAACTTTTTTCTGACTTATAACTTTAACCTATTATATAATGATTCCTGTTGTGATAACATGATTTAAGAATTTATAAATCTTAAGAGAAAAGCCAAGGAAGGAAGAAATGTCAGGACATTCTGTCATTCTTTTAGAAACACTTTTTGAGCAGAACCTTTTAAGATACACATGTTAATATAATGAATACTATAAGTCCTGAATCCTTTCTTTATAAGTGCCTATTGTAATAATAAAAAAAGGTGGATTTGTAGCTCAATACATGATTACAAGACAGTATGATTAGAGCTCTGGCAAAGTTAAGTGGAAGGTTCAGAAGTAGCGTAGAATGGCAGAGGTCATCTCTCCCTAGGAAGGAAGAGAAAGTTAGACAAGCTTTTATTAAGACCTGGACTTAAAGAATGATAGGCAATAAGGAAGGGGAGGCCACAGCATGTAGGACTAGTGGGTGTAACAGCATGATGAGAGGAAATGAAGCACCAACATTATCTTTACTCTCAAGGCAAGAAAGAGGAATGTGACCAGGATTGTATTAACTAAAATGATTTTTACTACATTATCAGTGTTAAGTCCACAAGGGCATAATTTTATGATAAATTTCTATTGAGTATGTGGTATATGTTGCCCATTACCGGGAATAGAAGTCCAAACACTGCTGCCCACTGCATCTTGGTGTTAGAGAGTGCAAGGGAAATATAGTGCAATCAAGCACTGGATGGAACAATGCTTTACTCAAATAGAGAAGAAACAAAACAAGATGAGCTTCTGTAGTGGACGTCAGTCTCCTGCGGATAGCGGGTCCCTTCAGGCAGTTGACCTGCATGCACCTTCTTGTACTGCAGTAGAAGGATTTCATTTCCTCCTCACAGAGGGAAGACATAGTCTGGGATTGGTCAAGTGCCATGATACGTGAAATTAAGCAGAACAAAGAGGCACACATTGTTTGAAACAGGGAAAGATGGCACTATCCAAGGTGATAAGCTCAGCACACACTGCGAGGGCTTTTTCTCTTTCTCGAAAGAAGTATGCCAGACCCAAGGCTTAGCATTCTAATGTGACCAGAACAGGGAGAAAGCATATCCTTAGAAGACTGCTTTTCCCAACAATTTAAAAGCCTTTAATGCCAAAATGGCTTCATAATCTTTTATCTCAATATTTTTTTTTATTAAAAATTGATTTAATCTCACCATTATATACCTGTTTGGCCATCATGGGAATATAACATCCAGTCTAGAGCTTGTTCTGCTGTATGTCTTTTTTATATTTATTATTTTTTTGGCCACTTTTAAATTTCAAATAGAAAAACAAGAAAGAACAACCTAAGGGTTATTTATCATATTAATTAACGTATTTATTTAGAGTTTGAATATGGAATACGGTCAGCATCAGTTTCCATTTGAAGGGTCTGAATGGGGACTTGCCAGTGCTGTTGCCTTGAATATAAAATCAAATGCTTATCCTTCAATCCTGTAGCTATGAACTCCTAGGCCATAAAAACCTGTGATTAAAGGATTTAAGTAGTTATTTCCAATGGAATGACTAGATAGCTCATCAGAATAAATATACTTGGGCTATAATATAAAGGCTCTATTTTTATTATCCTCTGTAGTTTTGAAAACTCTAACTTAGCTTTCCTCTTTCTCTTATTATGCAGCTAGCTATATATTTACCCCCTTAAAAATCCTTGGCCATTTCCCTGAAGGGGATAGAGTCAGTGGACTGAATAGGATTAGCATCAAAAGTCACCACTGCTTTCCCAAGCAGAGTTTAAAAATAGGATCATTGAATAATAAGGGATTTAAGTCTCAACCAGGCGGGGTGTGGAAGGAAATTATTTGGATTTAGACCAATAGAGATTAGAGTGTGATTAGAGACTACCATGTCCTTTATATCAGATTAAGGGACTTGAAAGAAAAGACTTGCAGGAAAAAAGTCAGGTCACAAAATTTTGCACCTGCTTCCCTAAATCAATCACAGAAATATCTCTCTTTTCCTGTATATTTCTGAGTCTGGGAGTAATGACTGAAGCAAACACAAAGAGGTGAAAGTCTAGAAGTGTAACAGTGTGAGGTTTAATGAAAATTACCTGTGGGAAATAGCCAATATAGGAAGTAAGGAACCAAGACAGGTAACCAATAATAATAACTTTTATATAGATCTTTTATCTTAAAGTATCCCAAAACAATTTCCACAGAAGGAAATGCATCATATTCAGCAGAAATCCATCCATCCCTAGAGAGAGGCATTTATATTTAATATAGAATTCCAAGCAGGGGCTAATGAGAGAAAAGACTTCTCTTCAATGTAAGTTTAGATCATACGTTTATTCAAAGCCTGAATAGAAGAGCCCCTTTTTGATTTTCTAAGATTTTTTTTGGGGGGGGAAATGTCTATGCAAAACCTCTTTTAAAATGTTTCCAAATCAAACAGAGGTAGATTTCTATTTATCTTAATCAATCAAGTTTATTAAGAAGGCAGTTTGCAATGAGGCAAAATTGGGTAGCTTACCCCATTTAAATAATAGCAAGTATGAAGAATTAAAATTGCAAAACATCTTACTTACATAAGTACAAACTTTAATGTTGGAAACATTTTGTATTTGGATTTTTTTCCTTTATGAGGATAGTAATAGTCCGTCGAAAAAGAGCCTGTTAAAAATCTATTTGAAAAAACTAGGACACGAAGAATTCATGTATTTTTTTTTCAAAATATACATCAAGTTGTACTCTGAATTGAACACATTTTTTGTGTCTAAAATTCTACTTATTTTGAAATCTGTAGAAAATTTCATAGCATAGCAGGATTATAAACTTGTTGCCTATGATAAAAAATTCTGATGTCACTAAGTATCAGCTTTTTGTTATTTGTCCTTTTTTAAACTTATAGTTATATATTTAATTTTTAGATGAGAATTTAAGTAGAAAGTAAGATTAAAAAATGATATACATGTCAACTTTTATATAACCACAGGAATGAATGATAGACTTTTTCTCCCTATAGAGGTAATTACTTCTGTGTTTGTTATATTTTCAATAATCAGTTTCTAGAATAGGGCTATGAAAGCATTAATATAATTGGTAAGAATTTACTAAACTGTAGTGAAGTAATATTATTCTGAAATTGAATGAGAAAGTGTCTTAAAGGTCCATAAGTTTAATCATATTTATCATAATGAACATAAAACTTAAAAAACTGGATTGACCACTATTTAAATAGTAACTTCCCATGGATAATTGTGAACCATGTGTGTGTAATATATATGTATATTTTTTAGAGACACTACAGTAATATAGTCAGGTACTGAGATTATGAGACTCTTCTCAACACTACGTTTTCTTAAAGCATGTTTGAAGTAGGATTGATATACAAAAAGACTGTGTTTTTAATGTACACATTTTGATGAGTTTGGACAGAAGTATAATCCCATGAAACCATCACCACAATCTATGCTGTAAACATGTCCATTGCCTCAAAAAATTTCCTCTCACCATTTTTATTAAATTTTTTCTTTAGTGACTATCTGGAATCATGACATTGTTTACCACAGAGATCAGCATTCTTTCAATGTTTAGAAACTTCAATATAATATTAAGATTCTATTAGTAATTCAGTAGACAGTTCTAAGTATGAATCACTGCTCCAGACTGTTCTCTTTTTTTAGAGTACTGTTTAACTCTGAGGAGAAAATTTCATTGTCATGGTGATCCGGTAAGTGTTCTGAAATTAAGGAGAATTTTTAACAATGTCAAACCAAACAATGGAAAAAATCAAACAGTACTTTGAAAATATTTGTTCATCACTAATCTCTATTCCAATGGATAACAGCTTTCTGTAATAGGAAGAGGAAGATGAATTATGTTAGAATAGTGCCTAAGAAAAGAGCCAATTAAATTGCTGGCAAATGTTATTATTTCTAGTGATCCTAGGTTTATTTTTTCCATGTTAAAATTAGGGATAATAACACTTAGCTCATTGAATGTCTTTTGGAACAATGAGTGTATTCATTACAATTCTCATTCTTCTTGAACTATGTTAACCAGAAGACAATAAATAATGGTATATTTTAATATACTCTGCTATCATTGTTTTCAGTCTGTAGAAGGAGGCATCATTTTGCATGAGTCATTTTTCATGAGACTTTTATGGATACACTGAATTTAGGCATGCTGATAAGGAAGGGGGATGAGTCTTTATGTTTGTTGCAAGGGTGAACTTATCAAAGTTGACAGTGAATTGTGAAGGACAAAAATATTAAATTAGCTACAAAATCTGATGATATGAAGAGGCAAAATGACAGAAGTCTTAAAATGATAAAAGTCATTTTATCATTGGATTTTTCCATATTTTATTTAGACTTTATATTATAAGAGCTATCTTTTCCCTTTATAAAAATTTCACATGGTTATTTAGAAAAAGGAATTTTCAAAACTTTTAAAGATTGACTTGATTGAGTGGAAAAATCACCACTGTGTCTTTGAAGGCTTTAAAAAAAATGGTAACAAAAAAGACACTCAACAGCAAAGAAAGCCTAGGTCTGTACCTGTAAGGAGCCTAATATAGTATACAAAGTATTTCACTTGTGTTTCTTCACCAATAACTTTTACCTACTTGGGATATTTTGCTATTCCTCCTAAATTCTGGGGCTGGTTATTTTGATTAATGTTGAGAGGCTGTGAAAATGACTTCTCTAGAAATCTCGACTAGGCTAGAAACCCATCTGTCTTACAGAGCTTAGTTGTAGTCCTGCCTGGAGGCAAGGGATAGATAACCTGAAATAGAAGAAAAGACCCAAAGGAGAGCATTAAGTTGCTAGATTAGTGGTGACCATATGCTCTCTAGAAGGTTCATGAAATTGCTCATTTCCATAGGAAAAGATATGTTTTCTCCCAGTGGTTTTGAATTTTAGTGAGAGAACAAGACCACTAGTTCCCTTTAAAAATCCCCGTTAAAACCACTGGAGCAAGTAATCTTTGAAGGAGAATATTTTTTTCCCAGGTACAAAAATGCTAAATTACTATGAAAACATCTCTCTTCTCTCATCTTGCCCCTCTCACCTTCACCTCTTTCTTGCTAACACTCTCTTGCTTTTCTCCTCTTCTTCCCACTCCCTCCTTGCCTCTTCTCAGCCCTTCTTTCCTTACTTCCTTACAAAAGATTTAAAATGTTTCATTAATATGTTTTTTCAGATGCCGTTTTATTAGATCACTTAGCTGGAAGAGAATATCCTAAAAAGAAAAAAAAAACATCTTTTGAATTCAAGGCATACTCTCTCACATTGATTCTTTGTCCCCCTTACTATTATAATGAAAGATTTTAAATATGAAACAAAACTGATTAATTTTCCAAAATAATTCCATACTATGATGAAATAGTGTACTGTACTATATATTTAGAAAATGGTTTCCAAACTTTATTTAAAGTCTTCTTCTCTTTGTGTTTAATCTTTAACTTCAACACAGAGCTTCCTTTACTCTTGTTGGAAATGTATTTATTTTTTTATGAGACCATTAACATAGAAGGCTTCAATACTTTTTAAATGGGGAAAAGTCTAACCCAAAGGACTTCATTTCATGTTTCTTCTTTCTCCCTGTAATAATTAGCACTTAAATGAAGTGATTCTAGTAAAGTGTAATATGAATTAGTATTCTTAATGAGGGAAAAAATTATAGTTATGTTTTAATACTTCTATTATCAAGGAAAACTTGTGAATTTACTTCATTCTCACTCATGAGAATTCAATGCCATCTAATTGTTTTTGCCTTCACATAACTCATTTTTTTCTCTGCTTTTCTGTATATTATACCTTCTGCCTGAAATATTCATCACCATCTATCCAATCCATCTTGCATTGCCCTATTCCAAATGTCACCTCCCTCATGTGCTGTATGGTGCTTTTCTTGAGATCTTTTCCACAACCTCTCTTTGAATATCACTGAGTTTCTCACTGCCTTGGAGTATAAGTACCTGTAATAAATCATATCTCCTCTAAGGACTATACACTCCTTGAAGGTAGGACAGTTTCATATTTATAGAACAGGATATTCAGTCTCATATGCATAGGCATTTAATGAATATTTGTTCCATGGGTGGATTAAATGCCTTATTCCTCATCTGAAACATGGAGGTTTTACCTTTTGTTCTAAAGTTTTCACTTATTGTAAACAGAATCTCGAGGAATAGATTATGCTCTTCCTTCCCATATTTGAAATGATGTAACAGGCATATTTTACAATACATGCTTGGTTAAATTTACTTTTATCCATCCATTTCTGTTAAAACAAAATTTAAGTATAACTAGTGAAACCCATAGCCTACATATATGTTTATTAGGCATGATAATTTCTAATTGAATATATCCCTCAATATTCATATAAGAAAATTCTTAAAAATAAGAAAAAGTTATAAAAATAAGACAATTATGATAACACAACAATTAGCTCCTTTATAATACTTTGTGCTAGACACTGTTCTATGCTCATTGCATATATAACCCACATTTATCCTCACAAAAGCTGTGTGAAGAGACTGAGTCACAAAGAGCTCCGGTCATTTCCCTAAGCTGAACAACTAGCAAGTATCAGAACCAGGGTTTGGATCCACTTAGTGTGGGCTCTAAAATTCATGCTCTTAACCTCTAATCTATATTACATATTACTTTTTATTAGGTAGCAAAGCTGTACAATAAAATTCTGGTAAAATGTATATGATACATTCACAAAAAGAAATTGTGGAGATTCTGTTGTGCACTGCTACTGTAAGAAGTAATCTAGATAAAGCTAATTCAAGTCTTTTCTTGAACAAATCAAATTCTTCTTTTATTAAAGTTTAGTAATAATAATATATGTGTTCAAGCTTAAGATAAAGATATCTGAACACATTTTAGCCAATGTTTACTAATATTTTCTTAATATAACCTTTATTTTTATTTCATTCTGGTATTTAATCTTATTCCTCATATACCATCAGTGTCTTATGAAATAGCATCTATCACTGAAATGTTTTATTATTGTTAAATAGGCACTCCCATGTATTTGTGAAATACAAAATATTATCATTTGATGAGTTTTTCACATAAAAATTATAAGAGCATTTTTAGACCATAAAATACAGACACTTTAAGGACAAGGAAGAACAAACTAGCTTCTCAGTTTTAGAGATGAGACTGAAATCCAAAGAGGCTATGTGACTTGCCCAAGTTCACTCAGCTGAAAGTGACATGATTATGTGAAGACACTCAAAGTAATTTTTTAATGGTATGATACAAAATACTTAATCTGGGCTGACATTCTTTTGAATATCTGATACCTTTCCTAGTTTGTCAGAGTTTCTCTGCTTTACATGTTAAACAAAATTGTTTTATTTTTTTGGTCATAGGAATACAAACACATTAATTTATTAAGGATATAACTTATGCTTATAAATTTATTTTATTTAAAAATGTAATTTTCATTTAATTTTTTGTACAACAAATTACATATACAAATATATCAATATATATATACAGTTAATTCTTGATGTAGAAATAAGAGAAAAATATTTAAGTATATGTATTTATATAAAAATATAAAATATAAATTAACAAAACATATACAGCATAAAATACTAAGATTATTTACATTTTGCACCTCCACTCAAGTTTGAGCGAATCTGATATTCTATAAACTCAAATGGAAATTATTAAAATCCCACAGTGAAAAACTGATAACTGCTGCTTTTTATTATTATTTTATTATTATTATTATTATTATTATTATTATTATATTCTGCTGTACAGCATGGGGACCAAGCCACACATACACGTATACACACTTTTTCCTCCAATTGTTGTGTTGCAATGTAAGTATCTAGACATAGTTCTCAGCGCTACACAGTAGGATCTCATTGCTGATCCATTGCAAGAGCAATAGTTTGCATATATTAACCCCAAGCTGCTGATCCCTTCCATTCCCTCCCTCTCCCCCCAGTTAGCCACAAGTATATTCTCCAGGTCTATGATTTTCTTTTCTGTGGAAATGTTCATTTGTGCTGCATATTAGATACCAGATATGAGTGATGTCATATGGTATTTGTCATTCTCTTTCTGACTTATTTCACTCAGTATGAGAGTCTCTAGGTCCATCCATGTTGCTGTAAATGGCATTATGTCCGTTCTTTTTTATGGCTGAGTAGTACTGTATTGTGTTTATATACCACATCTTCCTAATCCAATCGTCTGTTGATGGACATTTGGGTTTTTCCAGATCTTGGCTATTATGAATAGAGCTGCAATGAACATGAGGGTGCATGTGTCTTTCTTAAGGAAAGTTTTGTCTGGATATATGCCCAAGAGTAGGATTGCTGGGTCATATGTACTGCATTTTATTCAGCATGTGCCAAATCCCTGCTAGAACTTGCTCTACCAGTTGACCATACACCCTGAGTAACATTAACCATCAATTAATTATAAATGCCTAAACCTTCTCAGGAAGTAAAATTTTAAATTTATTGATTTTTTGTATAGTGCATAAAACAAGAGTGTTCCCTAGAAGGAATTTTACCCTAATACATATTTTTGAAAAAAATATTTCAAACTAAATCATGCAAAATCTTGTGGTGAAGGATGAAAGCAATATAATGTGATTTACAGTAAGGGATATTTTATCAGGAAAAGAGATGGATAAATGAAATATTACTGTCATCAAAATTATAAACTACTGCTATTTGGACAAGATAGTAATTGCAAAATATGAACCATTAGAAGGAATAACTAAAGTGAAGTCTTAAAAATGCACTGGTTTTAGCTTGAAGATACAAAACTTCCCCAATATTGAAACTGTCCAATAATAGATAGTTTTGTGGAAGATTTTATTTTTCAGTATTGGAAGAGAATAGAAGTTAAAGTCTCTTTTTTGCATAGATTCTAGGATTCCATATCAAAATGACATTAGGACACACACTCTCTCAGTATCTCTGTCTCTCATAATGTACATGTATCAAAATATCTCCTACATTCTTACTCATGCCACCATGCTGCTTTGTATATTTTAAACCTATTTATTAGTGATGGCATTTCCTTCATGAATGTCACTTTTCTTTTATTTTTCTTCTTGACTGAGGTGATCTTAACACCTACTATCCTGTGATGTCTATCAAAAGACTAATGTTGAGCCAGTTGCAATATATTTTGTTACTTTATTTTTTCTTAATTGATCTTTTTAATGATTCAGTTACATTTATTCAGACTATATTCCATTATAGATTACTATAACATATTGAATATAGTTCCTGTGATATATAGTAGATCCTTTTTGGTTATTTATTTTATACATATATATTAGTGTGTATATTTTATTTTATTTTATTTTTATTATGCAAATGAATTTATCACATCTGTAGTTGTATAATGATCATAACAATCTTATTTCACAGGATTTCCATCCCACAGCCCAAGCACATCCCCCCACCCTCCAAACTGTCTCCTCCAGAGACCATAAGTTTTTCAGTCTGTGAGTCCTCATCTGTTCTGCAAAGTTCAGTCTGTCCTTTTTTCAGTTTCCACATGTCAGTGAAAGCATTTGATGTTGGTGTCTCATTGTATGGCTGACTTCACTTAGCATGATAATTTCCAGGTCCATCCATGTTGCTAAAAATGCTGGTATTTTGTTCCTTTTAACAGCTGAGTAATATTCCATTGTGTATATGTACCATCTCTTCTTGATTCACTCCTCTGTCGATGGACATTTAGGTTGTTCCCATGTCTTGGCTATTGTAAATAGTGCTGCAATGAACATTGGAGTACATGTATCTTTGCGAGTCATGGTTTTCTCTGGATAGATGCCCAGGAGTGGGATTTCTGGGTCAAATGGTAGCTTTATGTTTAGTTTTCTGAGGAATCTCCATACTGCTTTCCACAGTGGTCGTACCTATTTACAATCCCACCAACAGTGTAATAGGGTTCCTTTTTCTCCACACCCTGTCCAACACATATTGTTTATAGACTTTTTGATGATGGCCGTTCTGGCTGGTGTGAGGCAATACATCAGAGTGGTTTTGATTTGCATTTCTCTAATAATGAGTGATGTTGAACATCTTTTCATGTGTTTTTTGGCCATCTGTATGTCTTCTTTGGAGAACTGTCTCTGTAGATCTTATGCCCATTTTTTGATGGGGTTGTTTGTTTTTTTTGGTATGGAGCTGCAGGTGTTTGAAAATTTTGGATATTAATCCCTTGTGAGTTGATTCACTTGCAAAGCTTTTCTCCCATTCTGTGGGTTGTCTTTTTCTGTTGTTTAGGGTTTCCTTTGCTGTGCAGAAACTTTGAAGTTTGAGTAGGTCCCATTTATTTTTGTTTTTGTTGTCGATACTCTAAGAGGTGGATCTGAGAAGATGTTGCTGTCATTTATGTCAGAGAGTGTTTCGCCTATGTTTTCCTCTAGGAATTTTATAGTGCCTGGTCTTATATCTAGGTCTTTAATCCATTTGGAGTTTATTTTTGTGCATGGTGTTAGGGAGTGTTCTAATTTCATTCTTTTCCATGTGGCTGTCCAGTTTTCCCAGCACCACTTATTGAACAAGCTGTCCTTTCTCCATTGTATATACTTTCCTCCTTTGTCATAGATTAGTAGACTCTAGGTGCATGGGTTTAATTCTGGGCTTTCTATCCTGTTCCACTGATCTATATTTCTGACTTTGTGCCAGTACCATACAGTTTTGATGACTGTTGCTTTGTAGTATAGTCTGAAGTCCAGGAGCCTGATTCCTCCAGCTCCATTTTTCTTTCTCAGGATGTCTTTGGCTATTCTGGGTCTGTTGTGCTTCCAAAAAAACTTTAAAATATTTTGTTCAAGTTCTGTGAAAAATGTCCTTGGTAATTTGATAGGGATTGCATTGAATATGTAGATTGCCTTAGGGAATAATATTTTGTTAATATTAACTCTTCCAATCCACGAGCATGGTATATCTTTCCATCTATTTGTGTCATCTTTGATTTCTTTCATCAGTGTCTTACAGTTTTCAGAGTACAGGTCTTTTGTCTCTTTAGGTAGGTTTACTCATAGGTATTTTATTCTTTTGGATGCAATGGTAAATGGGATTGCTTCCCTAATTTTTTTTTTGGTCTTTTTTCCATTTTCTTGGGCCACTCCCACAGCATATGGAGTTTCCTAGGCTAGGGGTCGAATTGGAGCTGTAGCCACTGGTCTACCCTAGAGCCACAGCAATGTGGGATCCGAGCCACGTCTGCAACCTATATCACAGCTCATGGCAATGCTGGATCCTTAACCCACTGAGCAAGGCCAGGGATCGAGCCTGCAACCACATGGTTCCTAGTCAGATTCGTTAACCACTGAGCCACGACGGGAACTCCCCTAATTTCTTTTTCTGCTCTTTCATTATTAGTGTATTGAAATGCTGTTGATTTCTGTGTATTGATTTTGTATCCTGCGACTTTGCCAAATTCGTGGATGAGCTCTATCAGTTTTCTGGTAGAGTCTTTAGGATTCTCTAGGTATAGTATCATGTCATCTGCAAATAGGGATAGTTTTACTTCTTCCTTTCCAATTTGGATTATTTTTATTTCTTTTACTTCTCTGATTGCTATGGCTAGGACTTCCAAAACTATGTTGAAGAGTAGTGGTGAGAGCAGACCTCCTTGTCTTGTTCCTGATAAACAGGAATTCTTTCAGCTTTTCACCATTGAGAATGATCGCTGTGGGTTTGTCATATATGGCCTTTACCATGTTGAGGTAGGTTCCCGTTATGCCCACTTTCTGAAGGGTTTTTATCAGAAATGGGTGTTGGATTTTGTCAAAGGCTTTTTCTGCGTCTATTGAGAGGATCATATGATTTTTATTCTTCAGTTTGTTAATGTGGTGTATCACACTGATGGATTTGAGGATATTGAAGAACCCTTGCATCCCTGGGATAAATCCCCCTTGATCATGATGTATAATCCTTTTAATGTATTGTTGGATGCGGTTTGCTAGTATTTTCTTGAAGATTTTTGCATTGATGTTCATCAGTGAAATTGGCCCATAGTTTTCTTTTTTTTGTGGAATCTTTGTCTGGTTTGGGTATCAGGGTGATGGTGGCCTCATAGAATGAATTTGGGAGTATCCTTTCCTCTGCAATTTTTTGAAATAGTTTCAGAAGGATAGGTGTTAGCTCCTCTCTAAATGTTTGGTAGAATTCACCTGTGAAGCCATCTGGTCCTGGACTTTTGTTTTTTGGAAGTGTTTTACTCACAGTTTCAATTTCAGTACTTGTGCTTGGTCCATTCATCTTTTCTCTTTCATCTTGGTTTAGTCTTGGAAGATTGTACTTTTTCTGAAAATTTGTCCATTTCTTCTAGTTTTCTGTTTTATTGGCATATAGTTGCATATAGCAGCCTCTTATAATAATTTGTTTTCTGTGATGTCCATTGTTACTTCTCCTTTTTCATTTCTAATTTTATTGATTTGAGTTCTCTCTCTTTTTTGCTTGATAAGTCTGGCTAGGGGTTTATCAACTTTGTTGATCTTTTCAAAGAACCCAGCTTTTTGTTTCATTGATCTTTTCTATGGTTTTCTTTGTTTCTATTTCATTGATTTCTGCTCTGATCTTTATGATTTCTTTCCTTCTACTAACTTTAGGTCTTGTTTGTTCTTCTCTCTTGAGCTGCTTTAGATGTAAAGTTAGCTTGTTTATTTGAGCTTTTTCTTGATTCCTGAGGTGGGCTTGTATTGCTATAAACTTTCCTCTTAGAATGGCTTTTGCTGCATCCCATAGGTTTTGGAGTGTCATATCTTCGTTGTCATTTGCTGCTAGGTATTTTTTAATTTCCTCTTTGATTTCTTCAGTGATCCATTGGTTGTTTAGTAGCATGTTGTTTAAGTCTCCACGTGTTTGTGTTTTTTGCAGTTTTTTTTTCTTGTTGTTGATTTCCAGTTGTATAGCATTGTGGTCAGTAAAGATGCTTGATATGATTTCAATTTTCTTAAAGTTACTGAGGTTGGATTTGTAGCCCAGGATGTGATCAATCTCAGAGAATGTTCCATGTGCACTTGAGAGGAATGTGTACTCTGTTGCTTTTGGATGGAATGTCCTATAAATATCTAAAGTCCATCTGGTTTAATGCTTCATTCAGGACCTGTGTTTCCTTATTGATTTTCTGTCTGGTTGATCTGTCCATTGCTGTAAGTGGGGTGTTAAAGTCCCGACTATGATAGTGTTATTGTCAATTTGTCCTTTTAAGGTTGTTAGCAGTTGCCTTATATATTGTGGTAAACCTAGGTTGGGTGCATAGATATTCAAAATTGTTATATCTTCTTCTTGGATTGATCCTTTGACCATTATGTTGTCCTTCATTGTCCCTTAAAATATTCTTCATTTTAAAGTCTACTTTGTCTGATATGAGTATTGCTACGCCAGCTTTCTTTTGATCCCCGTTTGCATGAAATATTTTCTTCCATCCTCTCACTTTCAATTTGTATGTGTCCCTAGAAGTGAAGTGGGTCTCTTGAAGACAGCATATATATGGGTCTTGTTTTTGTATCCATTCAGCCAGTCTATGTCTTTTGGTTAGGGCGTTTAGTCCATTAACCTTTAAGGTAATTATTGATATGTATGTTCTTATTGACATTTTATTAATTGCTTTGGATTTGTTTTTGTTGCTCTTTTTTCTTTCCTTCTTCTCTTGTTCTTTTCTGCCTAGCGAGGTTCCTTTAGTATTTCTTGTAAGGCTGGTTTAGTGTTGTTGAATTCTCTCATCTTTTGCTTATCTGTGAAGGTTTTGATTTCTCCTTCAATTCTGAAGGAGAGCCTTGCTGGGTAGAGTTATCTTGGTTGGAGGTTTTTTCCTTTTATCATGTGAAGTATATCATGCCACTCCCTTCTGGCCTGCAGAGTTTCTGCTGATAAATCTGCCAATAACCTTATTGGGGTTCCCTTGTATGTTACTTGTTTCTTTTCCCTATCTGCTTTCAAGATTTTCTCTTTGACTTTAATTTTGGTCAGTTTGATTAATATGTGTCTCGGGGTGTTCCTCCTTAGATTTATTTTATATGGTACTCACTGTGCTTCCTGGATTTGAGTAAGTGGTTCCTTCCCCAGATTAGGGAAGTTTTCAGCTATTATCTCTTGGCATATTTTTTTCTGTGTTCTTCTCTCTCTCTTCTCCTTCTGGCACCCCTATAATACGGATATTGGTGCGTTTCACATTGTCCCAGAGTTCTCTGAGACTCTCTTCATTTCTTTTCAGTCTTTTTTCTCTTCTCTATTCCACATCTGTAATTTCCACTAATCTGTCATCCACCCCACTTATTCGTTCTTCTGCCTCCTGTATTCTGCTATTAGCTGTTTCTAGTGAATTTTTTATTTCATTTATTGTATTTTGCATCTCTTTTTGTTTAAGTTTTATATCTTGCATCTCTTTGGTCAGTGTTTCCTGTAAGTTATCCATCTTTGCCGCCAGTTTATGTCCAATGTCTTGCATCATCTTCAGCATCAACAGTCTAAAGTCTTTTTCCTGGAGGCTGAGAATCTGCTCATGGCTTAGCTGTTTTTCTGGGGTTTTTCCTTTCTCCCTTGTTTGAGTTCTACTTCTCTGTCTTTTCATTTTTATAGGTTTTTGGAGTGCTGACCTTTTTACAGATAATAGGGTTGTAGCCTCTCTTACTTCTGATGTCTGCCCCCCTGTGGCTGAAGTCAGTATGGGGGGCTTGCTGTAGGTTTCCTGATGGGAAGGGTTGATGCCTGACCACTGGTAGGTGGAGCTTAATGTAATCCCTCTGTTGGGTGGGGCTTAGTCTCTGGATGGGATTAGAGGAAGCTGTGTGCCTGAGGGATCTTTAGGTAGCCTGTTTCCTGAGGGGTGGGGCTATGATTCCCACATGGATTGTTCTTTGCCCTGGGGCTTCTTAGTGTGAGTGACAGGTGGGGCCAGGTTTTCCCAAAATGGCCACCTCCAGAGGAAGGCATGCTGCTGAATATTCCCAAGAGCTTTGCTTCCAATGACCTTCCCTCACAAGCCACATTCACCTCTGTTTTCCCAGGAGGTCCTCCATGAACTGCAGTCATGTTTGACCCAGATTCCTATGGAGACATTGCTTTGCCCTGGGACCCAGTGCATGTGAAAAGTCTGTGTGTGTTTTCCCCAGTCCTGTGGAGCTCCTGTGCACAAGCCCCACTGGCCCTCAATGCCAGATGCTCCAGGGGCTCTTTCTCCCCATGCCAGATCCCCACACGTGAGAGTTTTATGTGGGGCTCAAAACTCTCACTCCTATAGGTGAGTCTCTGTGAACCAGTTAGTTTCCAGTCTGTGGAGCTTCCCACCCAGGAGGAATAGGGTTGTTTATATCATGAAATCACCCCTCCTACCTCTTGATGTGTCCTCCTCTTTTTCTTCTGGAATAGGATATCTTTTTTAAGGTTTCCAGTCCATTTGGGTTAAGAATGCTCAGTCTTTAGTTGTGAATTTTGTTGTTTATAGGAGAGAAGTTGAGCTCCATTCCTTCTATTCCACCATGTTAATCTGAATCTAGTGTGTATATTTTAATCTCAAACTCACAAGTTATCCCTCCCTCACCTCCCCCTTGGCCTTTGGTAATCATAGTTTGTTTTCTATGTCTACAAGTCTATTTCTGTATTGTAACTAAATTATTTTTTGAGTTTTTTTTATATTCCACATATAAGTGATATCATATGATATTTACCTTTCTCTGACTGCTTAGTATGATAATCTCTAGGTCCATGCATGTTGCTATAAATGACATTATTTCATTCTTTTTTTATAGCTGAGTAGTATTCTATTGTATATATACACCACATCTTCTTTATCCATTCATCTGTTGATGGACACTTAGGTTGCTTCCATGTCTTAGCTTGCTTCCATGTGTATTGTATACAGTGCTGCTATGAACACTGGGATACATCTATCTGTTTGAACTAGAGTTTTCTCTGGATATATGCCCAGGAGAGGGATTGCTTTATTGTATGGAAGTTCTATATTAAGTTTTTGAAGGAACCTCCATACTGTCCTCCATAGTGGTTGTACCAATTTACATTTCTGCCAACAGTGTAGGAGGGTTCCCCCTTTTTCCACACCCTAACCAGCATTTATTGCTTGTAGACTTTTTGATGACCGACATTCTGGCTGGTGTGAGGTGATAGTCCATTGTAGTTTTGATTTGCATTTCTCTACTAATTCATAATGTTGAGCATCTTTTCATGTGCTTTTTTGCCATTTATATGATTCTTTGGAGGAATGTCTATCTAGATCCTCTGCCAATTTTTTTGATTGAGTTGTTTCCTCTTATATATATATATAGAGAGATATGCACTGTGTATATATTATGGAGATTACTCCCTTGCCAGTCACATTATTTGCAAATATTTTCTTCTATTCCGTATGCTGTCTTTTACTTTTGTTTATAGTTACCTTTTCTGTGAAGGAAAGGAAAGATCCCACTTTTTTTTTTTTTTTTTTGTCTTCTGAGGCTGCACCTGCAGCATATGGAAGGCTAGGAGTCCAATTGGAACTGTAGCCACTGGCCTATGCCAGAGCCACAGAAATGTGGGATCCAAGCCATGTCTGTGACCTACACCACAGCGCACAGCAACACTGGATCCTTAACCCATTGAACAAGGCGAGAGATAGAACCCATGTCCTCATGGATGCTATTCGGGTTCACTAACCACTGAGCCATCATGGGAACTCCCCCACATGTTTATTTTTATTTTCATTACTTTAGGAAGTGGATCCAAAATGATATTGCTGCAATTTATGTCAAAGAGTGTTCTGCCTATGTTTTTCTCTAGGAGTTTCATAGTATCTGGTCTTAAATTTAGAGCTTTAATCAATTTTGAGTTTATTTTTGTATATGGTGTTAGAAAATATTCCAACTTCATTTTAGAATGAATATAGCTGTCAAGTTTTCCTAGAACCACTTATTGAAGAGACTGTATTTTCTCCATTGTGTATTCTTACCTCCTTTGGTCTATATTAATTGTCCATAAGTGCATGGGTTTATCTCAGAGCTTTCTATCCTATTCCATTGATCTATATGTCTGTTTTTGTGCCAGTGCCATACTTTCGATGACTATAGCTTTGTAATATAGTCTAAAGTCAGGGAGGCTGATTCTTCCAGCTCTGTTTTTCTTTCTAGTTCTGTAAAAAATGCTGTTAGTATTTTGATAGAGATCACATTCAATCTGTAGATAGGTTGGGTAGTATGGTAATTTTAACAATATCAAGTCTTTCAATCCAAGAACATGGTATATCTTTCCATTTGTGTTGTCTTCAATTTCTTTTTTCAGTGTGTTTAGTTATATTGGTTAATTAAACACTCATATACATCTCCTTATGCAAATATTTGCCTATATATATTCATAAAAATGAATTTTCCCTAATTAGATTTTAAAGCAAAGTGTCTTTTTGTTTTTGCTTTTAATCATGACTAAATTTATGTTCATGTTAGGTGGAAATTACCAAAATTATCTTTAAAATTAGAAATGAATGATGAATAGACTTGTTTTTCACATTAGTTTTTCACATGGATTGTATGAATTGGAGTTACATGTATAAAAATGTACAGTACAAAGGAAATGAAAGTAAACACAGTTTTTAATAAACCAAATGGAAGTATTAATGCTGATTTACTAAAGAAGTCACGCATTAATATTTATTGCTTTACTTATTGACAACTCTCAATCTTCTGTTTCTATGTAATCTAGGTTACCATAGCCCATATCTCATGCCATGCAATCTCCCACAAGGTGCATATAACTGCATTTCATGCCAATTAAAATAATTGTTAATATGTTGTCACCAAGAAGCTTATAATCGATGAGATCTAAACAGTTCTATTATAGGTAGATATATTCATTCTGAATATTACTTTGAACAAAGATCTTGAAGTTATTATAAAAAACAGCTTCCTTAATTCTGTGTTCTCTGTACTCTTCAATTTTCCTCTAATTTTCCATTCTTTCTCAATTAAATCCTCCTTTGACCTTTGCAAACCCTTCCCCAAAACCCATTATTATGGTGTAGACCACCCTGCACCATTGTTATTATGCTTTCTCTTCTCATATTCATCATTTTCACAGTTAACCTATACCAAATTTCCATTCCCTTTTTCCTTTGCCAGTTATCCACTCCCTAATGACTAAAAGTTATAGGAGTCTTTTCCCCCTTCTCTATCCTCCTTTGATACCCATCTGTTTATTTTGATATTTTTGATGCTTATTTTCCAGTATCCATTTTATTTATCTAGGGCAAAAGACCCTATGCTCAACAATGTCCCCAAAGCCTGAAAATCTCAATTTGGAGAGCTACAGTAGTAACAAGGTGTAAACTACAATAAAGTAGACTCAAAGTATGAGATAATACCTTGAGGTTCTACTTAGATCTAATCAAATTGAGCTCAAAACCTTCCTGAAGCTAATTTATTATGGCCTATGACTTTTCAGGAATGAATTTAGAAGAGTAAAATAAATCATTTGAAGAAAATTCTTGTACTCAACTTACTTCAAGCAAAATTATTAGCCTTACCAAGTAAGGCTTCATGTAAATTTATAGTGTTGAAAATAATTATGCCATTTAAAAGATGATTGTTTAAACACAAATCAAACATAATATCACATATTTCAGAAATGTGCTTATTTATTTTGCAGTTTGATTTTCAGGGTAGTTTTTTTTCCAAACTCTTCCTGTTGGCACATTTAATTTGTTATCAAAAAGAAAAAATATGCTCTTGGAACTCAAGTTATATTATATATATTTTATTTCTACTATGTATATATTTTATTTATAGAATGTATATATTTGATTTATATTATGTATATATTTGATTTATAATTTGTATATATTATTATGTATGTATTTGATTTAATGTCCTTGCAAATCTAAGTAGTCAGGCATCCTAGGTGGAATACATTGTGTTGAGGTCTTTGTTCCTGATTAAATATATTTTATACATTATGAAAAGTATGTGTTCTATGCTAAGTTCTTATCATTTAATTATCTGAGATTTCCCATCTTTCACTTTTACAAGTTTTATGAGAGAACTGAAACACAATTAATTTAGAAAATATCACTGAAATTAATATTTGTAGTTAAGGCAACTTTAGATTTTCTCATCTCTGAAAAAATAATACAGTCTATAAAAAATTTTGTAAAACTACATATATGATTATACAGTATTTTTCATATGAGAAAACATATTTTCATCTCAACAAACCATTACCATCTAGAAGCATTTCTAAACCATACTTCAGAGTAGCATGCTTCTCATATTTTCAATTTTTAAGCAGTTGCTTGGAATTCTAGAAGGTATGCAAGACAGAGAAAAGTATTTGAGATGGCATTTAAGAGACCTATGCAATTCCAAAAGATTTTTTACCCTTCTTCAGTGTTTAATTTAGATAAGAATCTGTAATACCGCCAAAGTATTCTCTGCTCAAAATGTATTATTCTTTGGTGTAATTAGCAGAGATAAATATTAGGAATATCATCTAGGAGAATGTCTTCCTTAATAATTTTCTGTGAATAATATCCTCCAAAGAAGAAAACTGAAATGAAAGTAATACAGAATTGCCTACTAGATTTTATGACTTCTTTGCTTCCAAACTTAAGTTATATTTCCAAGAAAACTGAGATACAAAGTTACTACTAAGTAATGGTCATTGAAACAGCATTGCGTTTATTTATAAAAAGAATGTTAAAATTTGCCATGTGAAGGGGCAGCAAATACACATTTTGATATAAATTGGGTCATGATACGCCTCTGTTCAGAACCCCCCCAAAGTTTCCCATCTCAGAATAAGTGCCAAAGCCTTTACAAAGGCATTCAAAGCCTTTTACATGTTACACATCTTCTAGCAACATGCTATTTGTACCCTCTCCCCATCGCCATTTACCTTTTTTGTTATTCCTTGAATTCTAATTCTTTTTTTTTAATGATGTTTATTTTTTTCCATTGTAGTTGGTTTACGGTGTTCTGTCAATTTTCTACTGTACAGGAAAATGACCCAGTCTCACACACAAATATATATGCATTCTTTTTCTCGTATTTTCCTCCATCATGCTTCATCACAAGTGAATAGATATAGTTCCCTGTGGTATACAGAAAGATTTCATTGCTTATCAATTCCAAAGGCAATAGTTTGCATTTATTAACCCCAGACCCCCTGTCCATCCCACCCCCTTGTCTGTTCTCCAATTCCATGTGTTTCTTTACTGTGGAAAGGTTCATTTCTGCCATACATTAGAGTCCAGATATAAGTGATATCATGTGGTATTGATATTTCTCTTTCTGACTTACTTCACTTAGTAAGATTCTCTAGTACATTCCATGTTGCTGAAATGGCATTATTTTGTTCTTTTTATGGCTGAGTAGTATTCCATTGTGTATATATACCACATCATCTTAAATAATTCATCTGTTGATGGACATTTAGGTTGTTTCCATGTCTTGGCTATTGTGAATAATACTGCAGTTAACATACCAGTGCATGTGCCTTCTTCAAGGGAAGTTTTTTCTGGATATATGCCCAAGAGTGTGATTGCTGGGTCATATGGTAGTTCTATATTTAGTTTTCTGAAGTACCTCCATACTGTTTTCCATAGTGGTTGTACCAATTTACATTTCCACCAACAGTGCAAGAGGTACCCTTTTCTCCACACCCTCTCCATGTTATTTGTTGACATCTTAATGATGGCCATTCTGACAGGTTTGAGGTAGTACCTCATAGTAATTTTGATTTGCATTTCTCTCTTAATCAGTGATGTTGAGCGTTTTTTTTATGTGCCTTTTGGCCATCTGTATATCTTCTTTAGAGAAATGTCTATTCAGGTTTTTTCCCCATTTTTCAATTGGGTTGTTGGCTTTTTTGCTGTTGAGTTGTATAACTTGTGTGTATATTTTTGAGATTAAGCCCTTGTCAGTTGCATCATTGGAAACTATTTTCTTCCATTCTGTAAATTGTCTTTTTATTTTTCAGTTTGTTTAGGTTTCATTGGTTTATTTATACTTTAATTTCTGTTGCCGTGGGAGACTGACCTAAGAAAACATTTGTAAGGTTGATATCAGAGAATGTTTTGCCTATGTTCTAGGAGTTTTATGGGTCTTGTCTTACATTTAAGTCTTTAAGCCATTTTGAGTTTAATTTTGTGCATGGTGTGAAGGTGTGTTCCATTTTCATTGATTTACATGTTGCTATCCAGTTTACCCAGCACCACTTTCTGAAAAGACTTTTTCCAATTTTATATTCTTGCCTCCTTTGTCAAAGATTAATTGACCGTAGGTGTCAATTTTATTGATTTGAGGCCTCTCTATTACAGTAAATCTTTTGATTTTATCTCTACAACACATTGTGAATCTATCCTTTCTCTGCTTTCCCCAGTATAATTTTATTTTAAATCATTGAAATTTCTAGCCTATATTATCAAAATAATTCCCTAGTATGTCTTATCATATAGCAGGAGCCACTTGCAGTTCACCAAAGATTAGGGGCCACTTTTACCATGGAGAGTTGTTACTTTGGCTGCCTAGTCAAGTACTACATTTTAAAATTTCTTGCATCAGCAAAATGGCAAGTAATGTGATCATTTATTTCAATGGGTTATGTGTCAAACTGATCAACATCACTTTTGAGACCAGTTGGCTTAAAGTCAAATAGATTTTGCTTAACCTGTCTTTTCCTATCCTTTAGCTAAAATCAAAGGATTATGAAGTTCTAGACAAAAAGGAGCCAAGAGATTGAAGAAATTTATGTCCTTGAATCACTGCATTAGGAGTTCCCAGATAAAAATCCTTATTAATTTAAGGAAGCAAAAAAAAAAAAAAAGCTTCCATTATGTTAAACTATTTAGATATTGAAGAATCAATTTCTGTTAGTTTCTGTCATTTAATTTAGGGTATAGAAAGCTTAGTATACCAGGGAAAATCCTATACTAAACACAATTAAAAATTTTTAAAATAAATTAGAATATGCTAGAAAATTTCACTTAATATAAGTAAACAAAAGAGGAACAGAGGAATATATTGGTAATTAGACCTGCAAAATAAAAAAGCATGATGGCACACCTAAATCCTACTATCAATAACAACATCAAATGTGCATGTATAAAATAATTCAGTCAAAAGGCAGAGGTTGTCAGTTGGTTAAAGAAAAAGAGAAGAAAACATAAGATTTAACAAATGCTGGAGGGTGGGGGGATGTACTGAGGGTTTGGGATAGACATGCTATAAAATTTGCTTGTGATGATTGCTGTACACCTATAAATGTAATAAAAATCATTAAGTAATAATAAAAAATATGCCTTCTATGGGAGATACATATTAGAACCAGAAAGAAAAATAGGTTGAGCACATAAATACGCTGTTCATTCCCTATTACTTTCCCCCAATTTATTCTTCATTCAGATTGTCTTGCTTCAAATAATGCTTAGTAACAATACAATAAATCCAGATTTCTTGACCTTTGTTCAAAATCTACAACATATGTCTAACCAGTGGGTCTTTAGGACCACCTGGGAACTCGTTTGAAATGAAAATTTGCAGAATTTTTCCTGAAGTAAAGCCATACACTTATAGTCAATTAATATAAGACAAAGGAAGGAATAAAATACAATAGAGAAAAGACAATCTTTTCAACAAGTGGTGTTAGGAAGAATCAACAGCTACATGTAAAACAATGAAATTAGAACATTCTATAACACCATATACAAAAGTAATCTCAAAATAGATTAAAGACCTAAATGTAAGACTGGATAGTATAAAACTCCTAGGGGAAAACATAGGCAGAACACTCTTTGAAATAAATCACAGCAATTTCTTTGGATCTATCTCCTACAGTAATGGAAAAAGAAACAAAAAGAAACAAATAGAAAATCAATGAAACTGGAACACACCCTCACACCATGCACCAAAATAACCTCAAAATGGCTTAAAGACTTAAATGTAAGATAAGACACCATAAAACTCATGAAGAGAACATAGGCAAAATATTCTCTGACATCAACCTTACAAATTTTTTTTCAGGTCAGTCTCCCAAAGCAACAGAAATACAAGCAAAAATAAACCAATGAGACCTAATCAAACTGAAAAGGTTTTGCACAGCAAAGGAAACCAGAAAGAAAACAAAAAGGCAACTTACAGAATGGGAGAAAATAGTTTAAACAATGCAACTGACAAGGGCTTACTCTCTAAAATATACAAGCAACTTATACAACTCAACAGCAAAAAGTCAACAACCCAATGTAAAAATGGGCAAAAGACGTGAATAGACATTTCTCCAAAGATATATAGATGGCCACAAGGACATGAAAAAATGCTCAACATCACTGATTATTAGAGAAATGCAAATCAAAACTACTATGAGGTACCACCTCACACCAGTCAGAATGGCCATCATTAATAAGTCCGCAAATGACAAATGCTGGAGAGGATGTGGAGAAAAGGGTACCTGCCTACACTGTTGGTGGGGATCTAAATTGGTACAACCACTATGGAGAACAGTATGGAGTTACCTTAGAAAACTATACATAGAACTATGATATGACCGAGCAATGAAAAGATGCTCAATGTTGGTCATTATTAGAGAAATGCAAATCAAAACATGAGTTAATGCCTTACAACAGTCAGAATGGCTATTGTCAAAAGTCTACAAACAGTAAATGCTGGAGAGTTTGTGGAGAAAAAGGAACTCTTTTACACTATCTGTGGCAATGGAAAACAGTATGGAGGATCCTTAAAAAACTGAAAATAGAGTTACCACATGATTCAGGAGTCCCACTACTGGGCATACATCTGGAGAAAACTCTAATTCAAAAAGATACATGCACCAGAAATTTCACAGCAGCATTATTTACAATGGTCAAGAGATAGAAACAACCTAAATGTCCATCAACACATGAATGGATAAAGAAGATGTAGTATTTATACACAATGGAATTTTAATCAGCCATAAAATGAATGAAATTAATGCCATTTGCAGCAACATGGATGTACCTAGAGATTATCATACTAAATGAAGTAAGTTAGATAAAGTTAGACACAATATCACTGATATGTGTAATATAAAAAAAATACAAAGGAATTCATTTACAAAACAGAAGTAGACTCACAGACATAGAAAACAAATACATGGTTTCCAAAGGGGAAAGGGGGTGATTAGGAGTTTGGGAGTAAAATTTATACACTACTATATATAAAGTGAATAACCAACATGGACTTACTGTACAGCACAGGGAACTATACTCAATACCTTGTAATAATGTGTAATGGAGAAGAATAATAATGGAAAATAATATATATATATTCATATATATACATATATATGAATCGCTTTGCCATATGACTGAAACTAACACAATATTATAAATAAACTATATTCCAATAAAAATTCCTTAAAAAGGAAATGAAAGTTTGGGGCCCCACATCAGACCTTCTGAATTAGAAGATCTAGAAAGTGACCCCAGAAACCTGGTTTGTGTGTGTGTGTTAACAAATTCTCCATTTGTTTAAGTTCGATAACCCGTGCTCTATAATCAATTACTACCAAAGTGCCCTCTGTGCTCATATTTTACCTCCCTATTTTTCACTGCATTAGAGCCTCCCTTATTTCTTCTCTCTTTGTTGAAAATGACATGCTTCAATGTAAGGACCTCGAAAACCTTTAGGTTCCCTCTACCTGAAACAATGCTCCTTTGGTTTCCCTTCTTTTCTGTCTCATATCAAATATCACTCTTTCATACCTTTTCTCATCCTTAAATCTAAAATAGTCCTGTTTCATTGCCTGTGTCTCTCTATCTCACCTTGTACCATCTGTCTTCCTCAGTTATTTATCACTTTATGAAATTATTTTATTAATTTATTAACTGTTATGTATTTCTCCTCCTTTAGAAACACAAGATTCCATATCAGCAGTCTATAATACTGCTAGGCAAATAGGGTTGTGGATATATTCTTAATTTCTCATGATACATTTCAAAAAATTATATTTCAAAAACCCTGAAATATAAATATCTTATATTACAACTTAATTACAAATATATTTTGTCACTGAGTATAATTTAGAACCCTTGTTATTAAAGCTATCTCCTTCTTACACATTGTAAAGACCAGGTGATTTTTCCTGAATTAAACACATTACCAGTCTTGCTTTAACACTATTTATTTTCTATACTTCCCATAGGTCACTACTTGTTTCTCTTTCAAATCTTGAGCTTCACTTCTGCACAGACACAGAGCTGTGACTTCAAAAGAACCTCTAAAATGTGTAGCTTTGGGCTTGGTTAGGCTTTCTTTCCTTTTCTGTATTGTCCCTTCTTTCACACACAGTATCAATATGCTTAATTTTATTTGTATGCCATATTTACTAAAGGAAAATGTACTGCTGCAAATGAGGCAAAGAAGCTTTAAATTATACTCTTAATATGTTTTTTCCTTACCTAGTCTGAGCAAAAATTTTAAAGAGATTATATAGTTCCAAAAAATAACTATGGATGTATACTGTTCAGAGACTCATTTCTTTGTTCTGAAGTACTCCTCAGGAGGACTCATCCTTACTACATCACAGGGTCTAAGTTGTCTCCCATGTGCAATTTCCTCCCCTAATCAGTGCATCCTACCAAGAAGTCTCTAGAAGAACTTCTATTACTTCAAAGAAGATCAGAGCAACATTTTTGAACCTGTTCCCCCTTCAAGGTCTTCCAGGCTTTGGTAATTACAGATAGTCAAAATTACTTTTGTTGATGATATTGTTATACTATAAGCATATCTGGTTTATTTAGAGAAAATGTTAGAATGAAAATTGAGGTGATATTTGGTTAATGGACTAAAGTGAGGCAGCTATTGCTGTTGGGTCACTTTTAGTTATATAACTGGAAAATTCTTTTTAAGATCACAAATCCACATTTTTAAAATTTGAACACATTGTTACTATATTATCTTTTTAAAGTCTTCCTAACCACTGAGATTCTTCACTATATTGACAATTACTTATATAATTTCTCTTAGCAGAATACATTCCTTGTGTCTGGATGGCTGTGATATCAGAAGTGGAAAGGACATTAGCACATCATGTGTTAGTCACTTCTTTTACAGGTGAGGACACTGAAACCCGATGTGAATACCAAAGATACTATATAAATGTCACATTTTCTCATTGTTTGGATTGAAACCTAAAGATTTTGAGGCAGTACATAGTCAGAATTAAAGTTATATATAAGATTCAGTGAAGAACTAAACATATGTGTTTACTAGAGAATAACAAATGTGAAAATTTTAGAAAATATTCTACCTCGAAGGGAAAAACAACCTCCCAAAATGCAAAGCTCAGAATCCTTATAGAAAAATATTTCTAAAAATGTGAGTATACAAAATAGATTTCTTGACTGAAAAATGTACAATTAGTAAAGTTTAGTTAAAATTGATATAATGTGAGATTTGTCACATGGGGTTAATCCTTCGAACGACTAATTCAAGGGGAACAAAATAGGCAAATTAAAGAAGCAATACAAATGACTAATAGGCACAAGGAAAATGTTTCATTTTGTTAAATAAATGCTGTTTAACATTTAAAAATTTTTATAATGATAAAGATGGTATCATTATACTCTGTTTTCACTTGATTTCAGATTTGGGGAAGTATAACTTGGAAGTGTTTATCACAATTTGGATTGTGTTATTATTAGAGAGTGGCATCAGCCTCATAATGACATGAGAATTTCTTTTTTCTCTCCCATTTGATAAAGTAATTGGACATCCATAGCTGAACACGAGTGCCTCTGTACACTACAGCAATATCCTTGGAAGGTTTCTACCCACTTGTGCATCTGAACATGGGCAGATAGGATTTTGGTAAGAGATTCAGATATAAGGGAGTCAGTGAGCCTTTCCTACCCTATTTGCTTCTTTGATGCTACTGTGGGGAAAGGGAACTTCTGAGAGTACAAGACTGGATGTACACTTACACACAATAGAGAATTTGTGGAGGCACAGCCAGAATGATGAGACAATCTGCATGTCATTAGAGTGAGATAGACATGAGTTTAGAAGCAGAGGAGAGGAACAAATTTACCAAGGCAGTGTCTTCACAGAGTGACACAGAAAGGTGCTAGGATTTTGGTGGACTTAATGATGACTTCTTTGGAAAAGGAGGTAGAAATAGCAACCTCTCCCACAACAGAGGTAGAAAGCTCAGGTGATGAAGGTCAGCTTGGCTATTCTCACTGCAGATGGAAGAATCTCTTTCTCTCCAGTAACACAGAGACTTCTGACTCTAGGTACTGTGACTAGGAGGGGGAGAAGAGTAGAGCAGGCTGACAAGAGGTTCCTACTGTATGCTCTAAGACTTCAGTGAGAGATTCACCCACAGATTTCTGGGTGTGCTCCGCTTGAGGATTCCCCCACCAGGTTGTGGGTACTACCAAATCCTTAATTACTAAGCCTATGTCCCCCCTACTCCACTGCCAGCCTTTGAGCAAAGTTTGAGAACATGCATGAGAGCCAGCTAGAGTGGGACCAACCACAAACCTAAGCTATATCATCACTTCTAGAATAAAATAAAAGAAAGTTTCCCTGTAGTCTATTGAATGGTAAAATCCAAATTAAAAATGAACTGGAGTTTGGAAAATTATAACAAACTGAAGAAATTAAAGACAACACAAGCAAATGGAAAGGTATACCATGTTCTTGGATTGGAAAAATGAATGTTGTTAATGTAAACATACTACCCAAGGCAATATATACATTCAAAATAATTCTTATCAAAATACCAGTGGAATTTTTCACTGAATTAGAACAAATACTTTTAAAATTTGTATGGAAATACAAGACATTGATAAAATAATCTTGAGATAAGGAACAGAGCTGGAGGAATCACACTCCTTGACTTCAGAAAATACTATGAAGTTAGAGTAATCAAAGCAGTGTGGTGCTGGAACAAAAAACAGACACATTGATCAATGGAATAAAATAGACAGCCCAGAAAAAAATACATACACTCATGGTCAATTAATCTAAAAGGGAGAAGCAAAAATATACAGTGGAAAAAGGACAGTCTCTACCGTAAGTATGTCTAGTAAAAGTGGACAGCTATATGTAAAAAGATATTAGAACATTCTGTAAGACCATATACAGAAATAAATTCAAAATGGATTAAGGACCTAAATGTAAGAACAGATAGCATAAAACTCCTAGAGGAAAACATAGACAAAACACTTTGACATAAATTCTAACAATAATTTTATGGATCAGTCTCCTAAAACAAAGGAAATAAAAGCAAAAATAAACAAAAGGGTCCTGATTAAACTTAAAAGATTTGCACAATAGACTAAACCATTGACAAAACAAAAAGACAACTTACTGAGAAAGAAATATTTGCAAATGATATGACCAAAATGGAGTTGGAGTTGATATCCACCCTAAATAAACAGCAGTACAACTCAGCATCAAAAAAAAAAAAAAAGTGCAGAAGAAATGAATAGAAAATTTTCCAAAGAGGGAATGCATATGACCATCAGGCACATGAAAAGATGATCAACATCACTCATTAGATAATGCAAATCAAAAACACAATGAAATATTACCTCACAACTATCAGAATGGCTATCATCAAGAACATAAATAACAAATGTTGGAGAGTATGTGGAGAAAAGGGGACACTCGTACACTGTTGTGGGAATGTAAACGGATGCAGCCACTGTGGAGCACGGTATTGAGGCCTCTAAAAAAACTAAAGATAAAACTATTAAATTACCTAGTAATTCCATTTCTGAGTACATATCCAAAAACTCTGAAAATACTAATTTGAAAAGATACGTGCATCATAATGTGCATAGCAGCTTTATTTACAATGGCCAAGATATGGAAACAACCTAAGTGTCCATCAACAGACGAATGGATAAAGAAGGTGTGGTATACATGTACAATGGAATATTCCTCAGCCATAAGAAAGAATGAAATTTTGCCATTTGAAGCACCATAGATGGATTTAAAGGGTATTATACTAAGGGAAATAACTTGGAGAGAGAGAGAAATATTGTATAACATCCCTTTTATGTGGAATCTGAAAAATACAATAAACTAGTGAATGTAACAAAACAGAAGCAGACTCACAGACAGAGAATAAACTAATGGTTAGCAGTGAGGAGAGAGAATGAGAGATGCAGTATAGGTGTAGGGGATTAAGAATTACAAATTACTAACTAAGCTAGAAGAATATTTTGTACAACACAGAGGATATAGCCAGTAGTTTATAGTAACTATAAATGGAGAAAAAATGTTAAAATTGTGAATCATTATATTGTACACCTCTAACATATTGTAAATTATAATTCAATTAAAGAAAAAAACTTAATTAAAAAGGGTATCTACTACTTTAAATGTAAAATCAGAAATACATATTCAAATACCTTGAGTAATGCCATTTGCAGCAACATGGATAAACATAGAGATTATCATACTAAGTAAAGTAAGCCAGAAAGAAAGGCAAATACATTATGATATCACTTATATGTAGAATCAGAAATATTACACAAGTGAACCTATCTATGAAATATAAACAGACTTATAGACACAGAGAAAAAACTTGTGCTTGCCAAGGTAGAAGGAAGTGGGGGAGTATTGGGATTAGCAGGTGCAAAGTATTACATATAGAAAAACAATAAGGTCCTAATACATAGCACAGGGAATTATATTAAATATCCTGTGATAAAACATAATGGAAAAGAATACAAAAAAGAATGTACGCATATGTGTAACTGAATCATTTTGCTGTACAGTAGAAATTAATACAATATTGTAAATCAACTGTACATCAATAAAATAAAGTCAAACTATTACAAAGATACCATGATAAAATCAAGGATATATGGAATCAAAAAAAGAGAATTATAATCTCCAGAAATAGAACTCAAAGGAACAGACTATCACCATCTAACTGATAAATAATTTAAAATAACTGTTGTGAAGAAATTCAAAAAGCTGCATGAAAATTCCAGCAATTAAATGAACTCAAGAACAAAGTCAATGAAAACAAATATTTCTTTACCAAAGAAATCAAAATTATAAAAAGTGAAAAAAATTTGGAGCTGAACAATTCAATGAATAAGATGAAGATGAAGTAGAAAGCATTGGTATCAGGGCAGAGAAGATGAAAGAATAAATGACTTGGAGAATAGGAATATAGAAATAGTTAATTTAGAAGAGAAGTAGTGTTTTTTAAAAGTAAGGAAACTCTCCAAGATCTTCCAGATTCAATCAGAAAAGCAAATATAATAATTGATGTACCAGGAGAAGGGATGAAAAAGAAGGTATAAAGTTTATATAAAGAAAGAATATGTGAGAATTTACCAATCCTGGGAAAGGAATTTGACATACACATCCAGGAAGCTAATGGAACATCCTATTATCTCATTGCAAAAAGACCTTTGCCAAGTCACATTATAACAAAATTGTCAAAAATCAATGATAAATGATAAATGCTCTTAATGGAAGCCAGGTGGGGAAAATAATAATATATAAAGGAACAATCCATTACATTGACAGAAACTCTACAGGCTGAGAGAGTAGATGACATATTCAGAGTGTTGAAAGATAAAGTATTTTTGGCTGGCATTTTTTATCTAGCTGAGTTATCTTTCAGATATGAAGTGGAAGTAAAGGCTTTGTCAGACAAACAAAAAGCTAAGGTAGTTTACCACTAGGCTTGCCTTGCAGAAATGTGGGATGGAGTTCTTCAAGCTGAAATGAAAAATTTAAAAGTACACAACACTATGGTACAGGTGAAAAAGAAATAATCAGAATTAGAAAATTGGGAGTGGGATCAAGACAGTGGAGAAGTAAGATGTAGTGCTTAATTTCTCCCGCAAACACATAAAAAATTACCACCTACAGGTAGAATGATTCACACAGAACATCTACTGAACTCTAGCAGAAGACCTCAGACCTCCAAAAAGGGCAAGAAACCCCTCACATAACTTTGTAGAAAAAGAGAAAGAGAGAAAAGAGAAAAAACAAGCCAGGATGGACACAGCATTCCTGAGAAGACACTGTGAAAGAGGAAATGAATATACACTCACCTAACTGAAGGGGAGATTGGCCAGGATGGAGGACACACATAGCCTCAGAGAAAAACACAGCAGCCAAACTGAGGAAGGCAAAGCAGATAGAGAGACACACAGACCATCAGTACCACTGCCTTGGACACCACCACCTGAGAAAATCAGGCAGGGACTAGGCACTGAGACTCCATCTTCAGAAGTCAGTACTGGGGAGAGGACTAGGGTTGGCTGTATGTGGTCAGCCTGAGGGAGTACAGTGTTCCATAGGCTGGAGAGTAGAGTGCCACAGCCAAACAAGTATGGGAGGAGGCCTGGGCCCACAGGTGTAGTAAGGTACCATTGTTGGAGAGGGCCAGAGAAGGGATGGGACAGTCATGGGAACATCTTTCTCTGTGCAAGCTTGGGCTCTTGGATGGCAGGGTGCCTCTTATGTGAGCTACAAGGATGGGGGTGGCTGCAAACCACTGCAGCCATCTTGGACTCCAGAGGTGGTGCAGCCCACCACAGCTAGGGGTCCCATGAACAGGCACTACCCATGGCCTGAATCACCTTAGGCCAAAGAGGACACTGTAACCAAGTACTACCCACAGACCTCCCTCAGCTAGGAACACACATGCCCTGCTATAGCTGCTGCCAAAGGCTCTGGGCATTACCCCTACCTCCATGAGGGTCACTGCCACTGCCCAGAGCCCTACAACAAGGAGCAGTTTGCCCCCACCTCCCTGTGTGTCCTCAACACTGACAGCAGCCCAGCAATCACGTGCCACCTACAGGCCCTTCCCAAAGCCCCCACCTCCCTGGAAGTACTTGCAGGCCATACATAGGCACATGCCCTATCAAGCCTTCACATACTGAGGAAAGAGACAGCTATCATCTAAACCAAACGCAGCCCTCACACCAAAAGATAGTATGCCCTCACAAGATACCCAGGGATGCACCTACATATAAACAGCCCTCCAAAACTATAGTAGATAATTGTCATCTCTAAATTCACAGAATAAGAAAAATATAAGAAAAATGAAGAGGCACTGGTACAATCAAAATAACAGAATTCCCCTGAAGGAACAAACAATGAAACAGACCTCTGCAGTCTAATAGACACAGAGTCCCAAAGAGAGGTAATGAAGATACCAAAGGAATGAAGAATGGATATCAATAGTGATACAGATTTCTTTAGAAAGGAACTAGAAACTATGAGGAGGAGCCAATAAAAGCTATGAAATTTATTTTCAGAGATGAAAGCTCAGTTAAAAGCATTGAAGAGGAGAATGAAGAGTGCTAAGGAATAAATAAGAGAATTGGAAAACATAATAATGGAAATGACCCAAGTAGGATAGCAGACAGAAAACCAAATGAAAAAAAAAATGAAAACAACATAAGAGATCTATAGGATAATATAAATCAAGGCCAAACTACACACACTAGGCATTCCTGAAGGAAAAGAGAAAGAAAAGGGAATTGAAAAGATATTTGAAGATATTATGGCTGTAAACTTCTCAAATCTAAAGGGAACAAATATCAAGATTCAGGAAGCAGAACGCCCCAGACTGGGTGAACCCAAATAGACCCACACCAAGACATATTATAATAAAAATGACAAAGGTTAAAAATAAGGAGAGAATTCTAAAGGTAGCAAGAGGAAAAACAAAGAATTATAAGGGAAAACCCATAAGGCTATCAGCTGATTTCTGTACAGAAACACTACAAGCCAGAAGAGAATGGTAAGATATATTCAAAGTACCAAAACGGAAAAATTTGCAGCCTAGCATATTCTAGCCATCAAGAATATCATTTAAAGTAGAAGGAGGAATAAAGCATTTCTCAGTCAAAAAAAAAAAAAAAACTAAAAGAATACAACAATAATAAAACCATTCGAAAATAAATACCAGAGTTCCCATCATGGTGCAGTGGTTAACAAATTTGACTAGGAACCATGAGGTTGCAGGTTCAAACCCTGGACTTTCTCAGTGGGTTAAGGATCTGGCATTGCTGTGAGCTGTGGTGTAGGTCACAAATTTGGCTCAGATCCCACATTGCTGTGGCTCTGGTGTAGGCTGGCACCTACACCTCTGATTAGACCCCTAGCCTGGGAACCTCCATATGCTATTGGAGCAACCCTAGAAAAAGGCAAAAAAGACCAAAAAAAATGTAAAAAAAAAAAAGAAATACTGAAAGGTCTTCTCTATATAGGAAAGAAGTAAGAAAACATAGGATGGAGTAAATCACAATTGGAAAGAAATAACTTATACATGTCACCATATGGATCAAACAAACAAAAAAAAGACTACTTGTGAAAGTGACAGTAAACACAAGGAACAACAAAAGGATAAATATGAAGATGTTAAAAAGGATCAAAATCATAAAATGTGGGAGGGAGAGTAAGAAAATCTAGATTTTTTTTTTAAAAGAATGCATTTGATGCTGTATGACTGACCAAACATCAGGCTAAAGCAAGCAGGGAGAGGTAGCGTTTAACATACTTAAAAAGCAGGGCAACCAGAAATCAAAATCAAATAATACATTCACAAAACTAAAAAGAAGAAGATACAGCATAAAATAAAATGAAATCACCCAACCAACAAGGGAAGGAACAAACAAGAAACAATTAAATGGAAAACAAGGTTTAAAATGTCACTAAATACATATATATTAATAATTACCATGAATGTCAATAGACTGAATGCTTCTATCAAAAGGCATAGAGTAGCAGACTGGATTAAGAAAAAAAAAAGAGCCTATAATATGCTATGAGAGAGCCACCATAGTGTAAAGAACACACATGAAAGTGAGAGGATGTAAAAAAATATATTTTATGTGAATGGGAATGACAGGAAAAGGGGAATTGTAATACTCATATCAAACAAAATGGACTTTAAAGCAAAGGCCACAAAGAAAGATATAGAAGAATATCATTTAAAGATAAAAGGTTCAATTCAAGAAGAGGATATTACACTTGCCAATATATATCACCCTAATAGAGGAGCATCCAAAGACATACAACAAATACTAATAAACATAAAGGAAGATATTGATGGGAATACAATAAGACTAGAGGACTTTAACACCCCACTTTGCCAGATCCTCTAGACAGAAAAAAAAGGCAACAGAGTTCCTGAGTGATACAATAGAACAGTTAGACTTAATTGATATTTTTTAGGACATTATCCAAATAAAACAAAACAGTATATTCTTTCCTTTCAAGTGCACATATAATATTCTTTAGGATTGACCACATTCTGAGGCACAAAATTAACCTCAACAAATGTAAGTGAATAGATTATTTCAAGCATCTTTTCTGACCACAATGGCATGAAATTAGAAATCAACCACAGGAAAAGAAATGAGAAAAAACCTACTACATGGAGACAAAAAACATGCTACTAAAAAACCAAAGGGTTAATGAGGGATCAAAAGGGAAATTAAAAAACACCTTGGGACAAAACAATGAAAACACAACCATGCAAAATCAATGGAAGACCATGGAAGCACTTCTTAAAGGGCAGTTTATAGTGATAAAGGCCATCTGCAAAAAATAAGAAAAATCTCAAATCAACTACCTAACCTACCACCTAAAAGAAATAGAAAAGGAAGAATAAACAAAACCTAAAGTTAGCCAAAGGAAGGAAATCATAAATATCAGTGAGGAAATAAGAAAAAAAAAATAGCCCTTAAAAAAATAATTTGGAGTTCCTTTCGTGGCTCAGTGGTTAACAAATCTGACTAGGAACCATGAGGTTGTGGCTTCAATCCCTGGCCTTGCTCAGTAGGTTAAGGATCCAGCATTGCCATGAGCTGTGGTGTAGGTTGTGGATGTGGCTTGGATCCTGCATTGCTGTGGCTCTGGCACAGGCTGGCAGCTACAGCTCCGATTTGACCCCTAGCCCGGGAACCTCCATATGTCAAGGGAGTGGCCCAATAAAATGGCAAAAAGATAAAAAAAAAAATTGAAAAAATTTAAAACCAAGAGCTGTTTCTTTGAAAGGATAAACAAGATTGACAAACTTCTGGCCAGACTCACCAAGAAGGAGAGAGAGATAGAAAACCCAAATAAACAATATATGAAGTGAAAAAGGAGAAACCTCAACTGATACAGCAGAAATACCAAAGAACATAACAATATACGATAAACAATTATATGCCAATAGATTTGCCAATCTAGAAGAAATGGACAAATTTTAGAAATGCATAGTCCACCAAAACTGATGCAAGAGAATATAGATAATTTGATAATTAGAAATGAAATTGAATATATAATAAAAACAATCCCTACAAATGGAAACCCAAGACCAGATGGCTTCACAGGTGAATTCTAACAAACACACAAAGAAGAACTTATACTAATCCTTCTTATACTCTTCCAAAGAATTGAAGGAGAATTAACACTCCCAAAGACATTCTATTAAACCAATATCATCCTGTTACCCAAACCAGACAAATACACTACCTTAAAAGCAAATCATTTGCCAATATATTTGATGAATATGGATATAAAATTTTTCGACAAAATTTTAGCCGATTGAATCCAACAACCCATAAAAAATATCATACACCACGACCAAGTTGGATTCATCCTAAGTTCATAAAGATGGGTCAGTATATGCAAATCAATCAATGTTATATACCATATTAACAAAAATCAAAAACCACATATCTCAAAAGATGCCAAAAAAGCATTTGATGAGGTCTAATATCTCATCATGATAAAAACTCTTACCAAAGTGGGTACAGAGGGAACAACTATTGACATAATAAAATCCATTTATGACAAACCCGCAGCCAATATTAATAATACTCAACAGAAAAAAGTTGAAAGTCTTCCCACTGAAATTTGGGATAAGACAGGAATGACCACTCTCACCACTTTTATTCGATGTAGTTCTGGAAGTCATAGCTACAGCTATCAGAGAAGAAGAATGAAAGGTGTTCAAATTCATAGGGAAGAGGTAAAATTTTCACTTTATGTAGATGGCATGATCCTATATAGAGAAAACTCTTTAAGTGCACTACACAAAAACTACTCAATCTGATAATTTAGCAAAGTTGCAGGACACAAGATTAATATTCAGAGATTGGTTGCATTTCTGTATACTAACAATGATATAGTAGAAATGCAATATAAGAAAAACAATGCCTTTTAAAATCAAACTCCAAACAATTAAATGCCTAGGAATAGACCTGACTAAGGAGGTGAAAGACTTACACACTGAGAACTATATGACATGATTAAAGGAAATTTGGATCAAGAAGTGGAAAGATATACCATGCTCCTGGACTGGAAGAATTAACATTGCTAAAATGGCCTAACTGCCCAAAGCAATCTGTAGATTTAAAGTGAACCCTATCAAATTACCAATGGCACTTTGTACAGAATGAGAATAAACAATCAAAAATTTATATGAAACTATTAAAGACTCAGAATTGTCAAAGAAATATGAGGGGGAACAAAACAAAACAAAGCAGTAGGCACAACTCTCCCAGACCTCAGACCTTCAGACAGTACTACAAAGCTGCAATAATCAAGTCAATGTG